>NC_069084.1:5385848-5639292 GCF_947172395.1 Bicyclus anynana
CAAATTAAATATTTTTTCGTTTCAGACTTCATACATGGAAGGTCTTTGAGATTTAATATTTTCATTATTCAACTAAAAGAAACACTAGCGCTTTCTTCGTTGAAATAATACAGATGGCTCGTTTCATTCAAGTTTTATATTATCATTGATTTAATTATCATAATTCTAGTTTCCATTAGTTTTTCATTAATTTATTTCATATTTAATAAAGTGTGCCATATTCGTTCGCTATTACTAATATTCCTACGTGTATCTATAGCTTTATTAGTATATAATAAGCTCTTCTATGCTATTCTTTTCTGGTTAATTATGTTTTATTCACTGCCTACAGATAAAAGTATTCACTTATTCAGGAAGCATGATATAACTTTGCTTATGTTGGTTACAATTTTTTTTTGTCTGGTTGGGAGGCTTCGGCCGTGACTAGTTACCACCCTACCGACAAAGACGTATCGCTAAGCGATTTAGCGCTCCAGTACGATGTCGTGTAGAAACCGAAAGGGGTGTGGATTTTCATCCTCCTCCTAACAAGTTAGCCCTCTTTCATCTTAGATTGCATCATTACTTACCATCGTGAGATTGTAGTCAATGGCTAACTAGTGAATAATAAAAAATAAAAAAAATAGTTGAAATCTATTTCTAAGTAATTCAACAATTTACTATGATGATATAATTATAATATATAATTTCTTAAAATGCACACAACTGAAAAGTTGGAGGTGCATGCCCCGGACCAGATTCAAACCCACACCCTCCGGAATAGGAGGCAGAGGTCATTTCCACTGGGATATCACGGCTCTTAATTATATACTAATCAATCAATCAATCGTGAGGAAACCTGCAGACCTGTGTGAAGTCTGCCAATCGGAAATGGACCAGCGTGGACTATTGGCCTAACCCCTTTCATTCTGAGAGGAGACTGGAGTTCGAGCAGCAGTGAGCTGAATATGGCTGATAATGATAATGATGATGATTAATCAATCAATCAATACTTTTTTATTTTACCAGAGTTAGACTAAGGGTGGTCACCGTCAATTTGTTGGTATTTATGTACCAGAAATCACACACACTGCAGGCGTTCTAAGGTTGATGACCTCTTTTTTTTCGAGAGATAAAAGAGAGCACAACGTTCGAAAGAAATGTATTATCTCTTATTGATGATTCGATAATGCACAATTTTTGTTTAATATATATAACGAATAAGAATCCTTTCATCTTATGATTATATTTCAGACGTAGCTGCAAATACCCAAAGGAGATCTAATGGTATCGAGCAAATAATATGAAAATACTCGTGAGATAGAAATGTTTTTCTTGAAGCTTAAATCTAATATTTATACTCAGAGGTAGATTATCATTGTCTAATAATGTATAGGTAAAATATCGTAGAAATGTACTTAGAGTGTAAAATATACTTATAATAAAACTGGTCAAATTCTATACATTAGTTCACAATTTGAGATTTTAGTTATACCATTTGTAACACCAACCGTTACCGTGGCATAAGGTACTACTAGCGCCATCTAGAACTTATAATAAACCTGTAACAGGTACATTTTGTTACAAACGTTAGCGTGGCATAATTGACGACAACACCACCTAGAATCTATACTTATTATACGTATTTTGTACATTCTGTACATTGAAGATATTTTGAATTTTTTTGTCGGGGGGCATTATATAATCAATAGTGAAGCTAAAAATATTTTTTTTAGATTTTTGTCTGTCCGTGTTTTTTTTGTTATTCGGGCATCACGCTGAAACTACTGAATGAATTCAAATAAAACTTTTGCGCGACCATAATGTGGAGAAGGTTATAGGATACTTTTTATTCATAAATCATAAAATTAATACGAAATATAATATGATTCAAAAATTTTTAAAATTCAACTCCTAAAGTGGTGAAAGTTTACATTGATTTCCACGCGAGCGTCCGCTAGTAATTAATAAGAACACAGCAGTTTGTTAAATACTCATAACTATTGATAACCGTAATATTAATTTATTCGATATATTATTTTAAAAAAATTATTAGGTCTTAAGGCAGCAGTCTTTTAAGTACATCGACACTAATATAAAGCTCTCGGAAATAATGTCCAGCAGTGGATATAATGATAATAGAGACTGGTCATAATATAATTGTTATTTGTACATTTTTCTAGTTTTCGAAGCGTTAGCGATCGTAGAAAAAGAATCGACGTGCCACTTGGCTAGGGGGGCAGGATCGTGATGTTTTGAAGTCCTTCCAAAAACCTATGGCCTGCAGCGAAACGTACATCAGCTGATTTGATGCTATTGATGACAAATCAAAATTCTTTTATTTCAATTAGGCATAGTTTACAAGCACTTTTGAAAAGTCAGGTCAGTCAGTCAGTCAGTCAAGTCAAAATTTAATTTAATCTAATATAGTGGTAATAATAGACGAAAATTTAAAATTAAAGTTACGAGGGTTCCAAACGCGCCTTGGTCCGAGAAGAAAATGATTTCAAAATAAACAAGTCAATAATTAAAAAAAATAGGAAACTCGACAGCCTATCCTGCTCGCACCTAATTTTTGTACAGCGATTAATAAATAACGTTTTTATAATTGTACGTTTTTTTAATATGGCCATGATACACCATTTTCAAATCCTCTTGATGAGGCCTTGAATTTGATACCCATATTGCAATATTCGAAAAAAAAAAATTTCACGTCTAGTCTATAGCAGCTCACAGTCGTCGTGTTAGTTTTTTTTTTAATATCACCTGTCTAAGAACACTTGGGTTATTAAGACAAATCTAACGATATCTTAATAACGTAAGTCCATTCAGCGGTTTGGGAGATATGAGGTAATAAAGAATATTACAAACATACGTGTATTAACAAGCGTTAATAGCAGTGATAGCCCAGTGGAATAGCAGTGATAGCCCAGTGGATATGACCTCTGCCTCCGATTCCGGAGGGTGTGGGTTCAAATCCGGTCCGGGGGATGCACCTCCAACTTTTCAGTTGTGTGCATTTTAAGAAATTAAATATCACGTGTCTCAATCGGTGAAGGAAAATATAAAATATATAATATTTAAGTATCGTGAGGAAACCTGCTTACCAGAGAATTATCTTAATTCTCTGTGTGTGTGAAGTCTGCCAATCCGCATTGGGCCAGCGTGGTGGATTATTATTATTATTATTATTTTTTATTTATTATTTATTATTATATATAGATTATTGGCCTAACCCCTCTCATTCTGAAAGGAGTCTCGAGCTCAGCAGTGAGCCGAATATGGGTTGATGACGATACATACATGATACGCGCGAAGAACATAACCCTACTTGCAGTCGGGTAAAAATATAACGTGCTAACAAAATATTTTAATACCCTCATCTTGTTTGACATTTTTCTGTTATAAATAATGCCTTCAATCCAGACATGTGACACTAAATCCAACACTATTTTCGCACAAATAAAACGTATCCATTCAGCGAATGGCTCACTACGGGCTATTACGAATCAAATGGACATATATTTTAGGTTTGTAACAAAACATATGAAAAACACATTTTAAAACATTTAATGATTTTTTTTAAACTGAAATCTACCTTATAGCGAATTTAACGAATACTCTTAAATTCGCTTTAACTTTAACTTTTACGTATTATAATTCCCTTGTTTTTTTTTAAATAGAATGGCTATAATAATAAGCTATTTCTAAAAGAAAGATATAGGTTTGCCATTGCAGATTTTTTTCTAGATCTATAAAAAACAAATATCCCACCATGCATTATTTGTCATATTATCTGAAAGAAATCTGCAGTTTTTTGGTGAATGTACCAGGCGGCTTTACTTTTTCATTATATTGTAACTTTATATTTTATATTTCAACTTCCACTCTCTTTCACTCTTTCAAAGAGTACAACAGAAAATTTCTTCGAAGAATGTCAATATTTCATAAATCCCCTGGGTCCTGACTCGAACCCACGACCTCGTCATCCAAATCACATAATGCTGCTAATCACTGAAACGACAAGGCAGTTCAGGGTGCAGCTGGTATTTGTATAAAATACTCATTAGTTGCATACTATATGTAATACATAAGGCTGAAATGAAATGAAATAAAAAATTATTGTTTTCCCAAGTTTACATAGCAGATTGGGCTGGTACCTTTTATTATGTACTAGAAATTTATCAGAAGGCTATACATATTTTAAGAGTTTAGCGCACTTTAATACTTAAATAGGACTAGTGTCTTTTTATAGCTAAAAGTTTCCAAACCAAAGATTAAGTAAATAATTAGTTAACTATTTCAATCTCTTTCATTTAAAACTGGCTTTATAATGGAATTAGTGAAGATCTGTGCCCGCAAAGTTTCTATTTGCCTGATTCGCTATAGAACTTTTGGTTGGATGCTTTTAAAGCATTTTTAAATGTAACGCTCTCGAAACGTATACTCGTACTAAAAGTTGGAAAATGTATTTAAAACAGTTCTGCAGAATGAGTTGAATTTAATGGATTCCGCAACCACTTTGAGAGTGGATTTTTTTTTTTTCATTTTAATTGCTAGTCCCACTAGCTTTTGCTAACAACTTTGTTATTGTGGTGTTATAATTTAGCACGCTAGCGGAATCACCCAAGCCAAATTTATTTTTCTAAACTGATATTATCTGGTAAGATTTGTGGTTCGTTCGTTACGAAGAAGCTCCGAAAGTACTAGACTGATTTTAAAAATTCTTTCACCACTGGAAAGCTACTGTATCAGCGAGTAACAGAGGCTATATTTCACCCTCCTCGTTTACTCATGGGTACGGGAAGTAAATAGAATAAAATAATTAAATTTTTATTTGCGCGAGTAAAAGGGGGTTAGTTAGTTTTATCATAAAAAAATGCAAGGCACCAAATGTTTGCTGAATTCGTTAATAAAAAATAATTTTAACAAACCGGGGTGTGTTCGTCATTTATTAACCAACAAAAAATTTTTTTTTTTTAAATATAATGTGACTAATCTGGAAGTATACTCCAGATTGCCCAATCTGAACGTTTATGGTCACTATGCTAGGACACACTACAATATAAAAATAAAATCCTCTTAACACCAAATAAACCGACTTCAAAGCCTACCTTACTCTAAAAAGCGAAAAATAACACCATACGTAAGTCCTTTTTATTGATTGTTTGAAGGCAGTGCTATGCCAAATAGGCTCTTAAAGTTCATTTTGTTTTTTTGGCACCGCTTTAAAACCGAAAGGACATAGGTAAGGTGTTATTTTTCTTTTTTCCGAATAATGGATATTTGAAGTCAGTTTAACTTACGTTGAATCACAGATGGACATGGGGTAAAAATTTGTATTCTATGTATTAATTTATGCTTTAAATAGACAATAATTTATTTATTTTGCTATCATTCGCGAAAAGCCGACGAACCCATGTGACAACGTCACCCAGGTCTGACAAATTACTCTATACGTACGTAGAGTAGAGTCAACATCTCCTGAGGATGCTCCGGTTTCGGGGTGAAACGTACGTAGAAAGTATTTGGTCGGACCTAGGTGTCATTGTCGCATGGGTCGGTCGCTTTCGTGGACGATAGCAAAATAAATAAATTATTATCTATTCATAATGAACCTCCGCAAAGTAACGCCTGCTTCTATCCAATATTTATGCTACGAGTATAAGCTTAATCTGCGATTCAAATCTCTTTAAATTCCAGTATTCAGAGTTTAAATCAGCTTAAAATATTGAAGAAGCTACGAGTGCGTACTACTTATAACAGTGTTATAATAATACTAAAAGATAAGACATTAGTATTCTAAATGGAGCTTGGTTTGGTTTATGAAAACTTATTTGAAATACTTACCTAAATATTTAAATACTTAAGTGCTTAACTTTCTGAACATTAGCTTGAGTTTGAAGATGGGCTAAGATTTAGAATTTGATAAAGTTTTGTTGAATTATATTTTATAGCCTTTATTATTTCCTTTTGGAATCTTTAATACGCATTTCTTTGTAATGTTTATTTTTTATTGAAACTTTGTGTTTAAACTTTCTTAACATAACGAAGAGTTCAGTTTATATTATTAATTGAAATAACTACGAGGTCTTTGTTAGTGCAATGACTATTGCCAGTGGCAACTGTTTTAAAACAACTCGCTTGGGGCTCTTTGGTACTGTGTACGGTCTCTAAATACGCCCTTGTAAATATAAAATTCCAAGACATTGAAATTTTAGCATTTACAAAAACCAATATAAAAGTGCAATTTAAAGCCTCAATAGCTCAACGGTAAGAGCGGTCGGACTCATCACCGAGGGGTGGTGGTTCGATCCCCGCCCCGTTGGTCTATTGATGTACCCATTCCTAATATAGTATTTCCCGACTTGTTGGAGGGGAATGAGAATATTGGTCATATTTAAAAGATATGGCAAATATTCTTTGAAAAAAATATGACTCATTATTTAGGTATAAAGAATAAAGAAACAGACACAGTGTTGGATAACATTTATTAAAGATCCTTGAAAAAAAGAACCCACTATAGAAAAAACTTTCTTTTTTTTATTCTTTACATGTTTGCCCTTGACTGCAATCTCATCTGATGGTAAGTGATGATGCAATGTAAGGAGGAGGATAAAAATCCACACCCATTTTGTTTCTACATGACATCGTACCGGAACGCTAAATTGCTTGGCGGTACGTCTTTGTCGGTAAGGTGGTAACTAGCCACGGCCGAAGCCTCCCACCAACCAGACCTGGACCAATTAAGAAAACCTCAATCGGTCCAGCCGGGTATCGAACCCAGGACCTCCGTCTTGTAAATCCACCGCGCTTACCACGGAGGCCGTCAAAAATATAAATAATAAATTGTGTACCGTACTACATTAATATTTCTTCTTGAAAGTCGAGTCGTGTCTATGTCCTAAATACTAAACGATTTGCATTTTTATGCCTTACTTTAAAACTTACTTACTTGTAGTTATATTAAACTTATTAAAGATGGAGTTGGGTTACTTATTAAAGATATTTTGATAAGTCGGATTATCGCCGACAGATTTTCTATTTACGTAGTTATTAAAAAAATTGTACCTACAATTTTGATTTTTATATTTTGGATTGCGAAATGTGTCATCGTTCGCTATCAACCCATATACGGCTCACTGCTGAGCTCGGGTCTCCTCTCAGAATGAAAGGGATTAGGCCAATAGTCCACCACGCAGGCCCAATGCGGATTAGCAGAATTCACACATGCGGAGAATTAAGAAAATTCTCTGGTATGCAGGTTTCCTCACGATGTTTTCCTTCACCGTTTGAGACACGTGATATTTAATTTCTTAAAAAGCACATAACTGAAAAGCTGGAGATGCATGCCCCGGACTGGATTCGAACCCACACCCTCCGGAATCGGAGGCAGAGGTCATATCCACTGGGCTATTGATAAGGTAGGCAATGCTAAATAGTACATTTGAAATCAAAGGAACAATTTTAACAAATTAGAGCTTTTTACACTCTAGTCTAAAAGAAAATTGACTTGGGAGACATTATACACCTCCTTAATACTCATTATATTGACACTCTTAGTCTAAATTAAAACAGGACGATTAGGAGGCAATTAACACCTCCTAATATTACTAGGTCAGGTTAAGAATATCTTTTTCTAATTATTATTGTTTTGTTGACTGTGGGGGCTTTTTACACCTCCCACATAGTTTTAGAATAGGTTAGGTTAATTTGACCTGTCGTCTTCCTGACATAAATTATACGTTTCATAAACTGTTCTAGGTGTGAATAAATAAATTAATAGCAAGCCTGCCGCAAACAATGCAACTTACAGCAGTATTCTCGGATAGTTTCATATTCAGATTGCGAAGTGAATAAATTAAAAGTTGCCTCGCTCACCTCGCGGCTAATTTCTTTACAAAGTTAGAGTTGCATGGAATATGTAAACAGCTACTAATGTCTTTACTCTTTATAATACAGCAGGCAACAGGTGCATGATTAAGGTAGACATTAATGGCAGGCGTCCACTGATCAGCATCTTACAACGCATCGCATCAATCGTGTATTCTTTGTTTAGAAAGTCATACAAGTGCGTCCACTGATCCGCATCATACGGATTGCATCGAACGGATTTTATCTACTGCAAAATTGCCTCCGATACGTACAATGTGGATCAGTGGACGACTGTCATTAAGAAGTTTGCTTTAGTTGAATCGCAAGTATACTTTATCTTTCAAAAACTAGTGAAGTGCGTGTCGGGCCACGCGCAGTGTAGTATTTTACAGTTGTACGTTACCAATTGAACTGTCTCTTTAGTCTATTGGTGCACCTATTTGGCTTAGAATCACGAGTTCCTGGGTTGGAGATAGGTACTGAGTCTTCTTTCTTCTTAGAAATTTTCAGTTAAAAATTCTCAGCCCGGAGTCAGGAAGTTGGTGGTGGTCCGGGTTATTATACACCGTGCTCGTGGCCGTGTCTATAAGCCACCGCGATTTTTATGTGACCAATGAAAGGAATCGCTGAGCTATATTAATAATGAGCTCAAGCAAATTCACACGCTAGCGAAAAAAAAATAGATGTAAAAATTTAAACATCCTGTTGTTTCGTACATTGTTTGGTAATAATTATTAGTGGTCGTTCTTGAATTTAAAACTATCACCCTATGTCTGACAGCCCGCATTGGAGCAGAGTGGTGAGTCTAAGCTCCACATCCCTGTTCCTATAAGGGGTGGGCTAAGCTCTGAAGTAGGCCGTTAAAAAAGGCTGATAACTATGACGTCACCAACGTCTTAGAATGGTGGTTTTGGTCGGCAGCCAAAAGTTACTGTTGAAATTAACTCCTATTCAGCTGTGATAATTTTATTTGCAATTTCCTTCATATACTTCTGTGAATTTTTTACGCGTCCAAACATAACAATTTAACTCGTAAAGGTAGAACTTAAAACCTCAATATTTCACAAATAGAACGCTACATAGAGTGTAGTACCCTAAAAAATATTTTTAAAGATTGTATTCTACGACTTTCTAGTACTAATAGTCTCTGAGCTAAACTGCGACGGACAGACCGACAAATTATATCATACTCTAGCTAAACATTTTATTTTTAGGTTTCCTAGTTGAATATGGAGTCTTATAAATAAATGTAAGGTATTTATTAAGCTGCTAAGCTAGCATATATTTATTAAAGATCGAGGAGAAGGAAGAAAGGCTTAATGGCAGGGACACCAACGTTTGGAAGATAGGAAGTTTTTAGCCCGTAAGAGTCCGGCACTACCCAAAACGGGTGTCCATGAGGATTTTCCCCCCTAGAGAATAATAACTAGCATATATCGCTAACTGGACAAGGTAAAAATATCTCCTCAGATAATATTAGATATAAGGAAAATAGGTATGGCGAAAAATGTCGGTAACTAAAATCCGTGACGTATCGTAGCGCCTTTGACTCTGATGTGATTATGTGCCATTTGTACGTGTAATGTGTCAAAGTGACGCGCGCTATATAACGCTCACCTTGATTCTTCGCAAAAACCACCTAATTTTTCCTGGGACCGCGTCAAAGGAGGTTCCTCAATCACGTGGTTTTGATGTGTGGCCACAAAATAAGCGAGTGTAACACGCTTTAATTTTATATCCATCGATAAGGTCGTCGTCATCAACCCATATTAAGCTCACTGCTGAGCTCGAGTCTCCTCTCAGAATGAGAGGGGTTAGGCCAATAGTCCACCACGCTGGCCCAATGCGGATTGGCAGACTTCACAGACGCAGAGAATTAAGATAATTCTCTGGTATGCGGGTTTCCTCACGATTTTTTCCTTCACCGATTGAGACATGTTAATTACTTAAAATGCACACAACTGAAAAGTTGGAGGTGCATGCCCCGGACCAGATTCGAACCCACACTCTCCGGAATCGGAGACAGAGTTCATATCCACTGGGCTATCGATAAGGTAGGTAAAGCTAAATAGTACATTTATTAAACGGTTAGTTATTAACAGTAATAGTATAACTACTCTTGAACGATTTTCATATGGCACCGGCGGGAATGCTAAATTGCTTAGCGCTACGTCCTTACCAGTGATAAATAGCTACGGTCAAACTGTGCCACCAGAGGAGTGCTTGTGGTATTTGACACTCGTCGACGAACGCATAAGCGCTTGGCGGTTTGTCTTTGCCGGTAACGGTAACTAGCCACGGCCGAAGCCTCTCACCAGCCAGACCTGGAAAATCTCAATCGGCCCAGCCGGGGATCGAACCCAGGACCTCCGTTTTGTAAATCCACTGTACATACCACTGCACCACGGAGGCCGTCTAAAATCTTCAGCTTGCCTATAGTACATCGATGACGAAGTTGCCATGGAAACGAACGAAGACACAGCGCTGTAACTGTAATTTTACAGAGTTCACGTACGACACTAACCTTAGTCATTAAAAAAATATAATATCCCAAATTAATCCATACGTCAAGAATCTAACGTCAAAATACGTCAAGCGTAGGTATTATTATACTGCAATGTACCCGACAAAATATCGAAAATTTGTTTTTCGTTATGTAATAAACAATGTAGTCAATGTATATATAACCCTTCTATACTCTTTGTTACCTTGGTACTTCCATTGATGTTTTTGCATTATGTAACGATATCTGCCAGTTCACTCTACAATAAGCTGCATAAAGGACTTCGATCCATAAAAAATTATCTCTCTTAATTCTTCGGATTAAAGTTGCATTTTTGAAGTATTGTGAATATCACATAAACGCTACTTTTATGGATCCACAATTAGATACTACTGCATCTGCCGGTGACAAATGAACGCGGTTTTTTAAGCGCAACGAACGTCACAATGTGTTGCTCCTGCCCTGCAATTTGATACTTTATACACTAAACCATAGAGTCCAATATCGGAAAGCACTAAACTAAATGTGACAGCCGAAGATAAACAGACGGAAGCAAAATGTTAGTCGTTAAAGCCATTTAGCGTTAACTCGAGCTGATTATGTTTTGTTTTTAAAGCAATTTTTCGTGTAACATACGAGATACACCAGTTTTAAATTCTCGTTTTGTTGAGAATGTTACTTATAGTAGAGGAGCCGAAGAGGGAATTTTTGCAGTTACTCGAGCGCGGCAGATAAACATAAGGGACTATACCTTACACTTTGTCGAGTACCTCCACCGATTATGAGCCCTTAATATTGGTGGGTACGTTTAGGGCAACCAAAAAAACTAACTTCATAAATACTCAACCAGCACGTCAGATTAAGATAAGGTAGGTGAGTTGATAGCTAAAAACTGCACATTTCGAAAATCTGACGATTTGAGCGTAACGTAATGGAATGGGAGGGTTTCAAAGTGACAAAATTAAACCCTTATATTTTAGTGCTCGAGGTACGGGTGCGATTAATTTTTTACTTATTTTTAAAGAAATAATCTCCTAATTAATCACTAAAATTTTCTTACAATTTCAGTAAGCCAAAGTAATAAAAATTGTTTTTAAAGTCTGTAGTTTTTTTTTCCACCGCTAAAAGCGGAAAAAGTAAATAACCATTTATTCTTCCTATAATTTAATCTACCAAATGTAATCGGTCTCAATGACGCTCGAGTAACTGCAAATTTAGCATCCCGGGCTCCCCTACTATTATCTACTATTTAAAATTAAAAATTTGGTTGCTCTGAATTTCCTCGTCGAAATAGAGTGAATGGGCACTTAGTGGTTTTTGAACCACTATTAAAGTACCGAGGTAGTAATTATTATTAAAATGAGTCTCAACAAGTTTACAATTACTCCTTTTCAACGTTAAGAGGGTAAACTGAAATCGGAACAGATTTTTCGTTGAAGTTATTCTATAGAAAACATTAAAATGAGAAAGAGAGATCACAGAGCGGTAACCATCATTTTATTTATTCGTGAACCTGCTTAAATCTTATTTATCTATGCTAATATTAGAGGTAAAGGACATATCCCAAAATTGGCCTTTATTATTTATAATTTATGAGCAGGTCGATAGTATTTTTTACGGATAGAAAAAACTAATTGCTGTTGACAAAATAATTTTCAGAATTTTTGGAACCCGCATTATTTATATAAATATTTTTTTTTTGTTTCGCTCCCTTGTCTACAAATATACATAGACAATATTGTAAAATTGTTCAAAACAGCCAATAAAAACGTCTGGAATTGAATTCATATTCGGTGTAAGCTGTCAATGTCATATATCAATAAGACACAAGTTTAAAAGAAACATTAAATCGTAGACAGAGATGTATTAAACAAAAAAAAATCCTTAAATTTGCCTTAAAAACGCCACGAACGCAAGTACGCGAAGATCACTGACAATCTGTCAGGGTGTGAGTTACAAGCATGTTGTCATGTTATAAATTCTTAATTAATGTTGTAAGCTAATGAAAAAAGTACATTATATTTAATTAATTTAAAAAAAAATGCGGGTGCCAAAACTTTTTTTATTAACTTAAACATGCTGCCGCATGCGTGAGAGAAAATCAGACAAAGTGGCGCCGTAACGCGTTACGTTACGAACTTACGAGGCGGTGTATTCTGCCATAAGAAGTTATCACTTCAAAAACGTCTGGCATAATAAATCCTGCTGAGTATTTAATGATAGGCCGGCAAGTGGCTTATCATCCTAAGTAGCCATTAATCTGAGGGTGACACTTTTAAGACAAAATAAATTTCTATTTTGTAAAATGATAAAATATAAAGGCATTACCAAAGGGTCATTTCCATTATCTTCAACAAAGAGAGCAGTGACTTGCACAGTATTTTGACTAGGGTTAGCATCAATCTAGGTAATTTGAATCCACCATTATTATTTAAATCTGGCTGAGTTTGTTGCGGGTTATTCGTAGTATGTTTTACCTATTTTAGTTACAGGGGTATAACTAAAATAGCACCCTTAGGTAGGGTGTAGGGTGGGAGTAGAATAGGATAGAGGTAGCGAATGATAATCTATACTTACAATAAAACTGTTACTGTTTAAAAAATATTTTATACGGTGTTTATTTTTCAAAAATCCTAGGGGTACCTAAAGGGTTAAAGTTTTTTTAAAATATAAATCGTTCACATTTCAAGTTATTTTTTTGTAAAATGATGAGTGGACTATTTTATATAAAACATGCATAAATGTTAACAGGAAGGGGTGAAATAGGGGTTGAAAGTTTACATCGAGTTCCACGAAGTCACGTGGACGAAGTCACGGGCGTCTGCTAGTTTAAGTATAAATACGTAATTTCGTGATATTTTCTACGGGTAATCCTGAGGTATCATATCTCCAATCCTTATTTTTTAGAAAGAAAGGTTTGGATGGCTCTGGACTCTTAAAATTGCATCTAGGGTGTTTTTGAACGGTTTCCCCGAAGCTTTGAACGGTTTTGATACTAGCTTGACTTGACTAGAGCTGTGATAGCCCAGTGGATATGACCTCTGCCTCCGATTCCGGAGGGTGTGGGTTCGAATCCGGTCCGGGGCATGCACCTCCAAATTTTCAGTTGTGTGCATTTTAAGAAATTAAATATCACGTGTCTCAATCGGTGAAGGAAAACATCGTGAGGAAACCTGCATACCAAAGAATTATCTTAATTCTCTGCGTGTGTGAAGTCTGCCAATCCGCATTGGGCCAGCGTGGTGGACTATTGGCCTAACCCCTCTCATTCTGAGAGGAGACTCGAGCTCAGCAGTGAGCCGAATATGGGTTGATGACGTGACTAGCTTGACACATTTAATCAAAACAATCCGTATTCGACAATGAAATCTCATCCATTGATTGATTCTGACATTGACACTGACAGGCCGCGTTTGCTAAAACAACTGACAATGTCAATCAAACCAAAATCGCAAAATGAAACCATCAAAGAGGATAGGTAGGATATAAGTCAGTACGATCGATGTGAAAATAATGAAATCATTTTATTTTTCCTATTGGCAAATATTATTTTGGCTAAGATTCTAATGGAGTAATCTAGTAAAATATACAAGATTTTTAGTCAATTTTTCATCACTGTATCGTTCTGAAAAGTGGGTCCAACATCTGACATCTAAGAGCATACGTGAATTACTTTCGCGAAATAGGTACCACTGTAAAAGGTCATTACGTAATTGCAGATGTGTGTGTGTTAGCACACATTGTGTAGTGTGTTTACACACATTGTGTAGTGTGTTTTTGTGTTAATTTGTTGAACAAACACTTGTGAAAGGCCTCATTAAGGCATTGTAGATTAGTTGCGCACGTGTATCTACATAGGTATTTGTAGTATCTATTTGCTGTTAATTTACTGTGGATTCGCTACATCCGTCGGTTTGTAGAGGATATAGTATAAAACCTATAGCTTTACAGTTAATGGGCCGGACTCCAATCTAAGAGGTCTTAAGTTCGGTTTCTGTCAGTTCAAATATTGCCACACTTCTATCACAAGGCCATAGTTTACTTAATCGGAGGGGACAGAAAATATTTATTAAAAAGAGTCATAAACAATGATAATTTTATACTATAGATAAACACCGCAAAAAGCGATCCCTATAGCGAGGCTATAACACTGAGCACACACAATTTTGTCTTCAATTCCATTATATATTTATGTATATTAGTTTTTACACTTCTTGAACACACTACTCGATATTATAGACGATATTTAGTTATTTGTTTCGTTATTGATCACAACTAAAATTGAGATTGAGTCTCATTTTTCATGCGCTAGTAACACATCTAACAGTATTTATTTAGAAATGGGATAACATCCACACCCCTTTCGGTTTCTACACGACATCGTACCGGAACGCTAAATCGCTTAGCGGTACGTTTTTGTCGGTAGGGCGGTAACTAGCCACGGCCGAAGCCTCCCACCAGCCAGACCTGGACATGTTAAGAAAACCTCAATTGGCCCAGCCGGGGATCGAACCTAGGACCTCCGGACTGTCACATTTGTACTGTATACATTTTTAATACATGAAACGCTGAAAATTAAAGACCCATGTCCGCTGTAGCACCGATCACTGCAATTGACAGTCTGAAAAGAGCTCTGATTTTAATTTTTGTTTTTGTATTTTGACCTAAAAATGTTTGGAAAACATTTTTCTGGCAAATGGCACCTTTTAGGCGTGGTAACAAAGTTATACGAAAAAAGTGCGATTCAATTTATTTTTATTTTATTTATTTACTACAAATCACTTCGAGGGATATGGTTCTGAAAAAAGATATACTTTTAAAAACTGTTTGGATTAAACTAGACTAAAAGTTGTGTCTACACCAAAATATTACCCAAGAATCCTTGTATACCAAACTTTAAATTATAATTATATATTAAATTGAAGGTAATTTCAACGTTGACTTGAGCCAATTTAGAACATATAAAATTTAATTTTAAAGTAAAACCACAGCTTTGCTAATTGTGTCAGAAATTGTCATCCTCGTTTGTCTTTTTATTTGTTAACTTTGCCGCTGATACTGGAAAACAGCAAGGCAAGCAAGGTACCAAAAGCTCTACCACTAGTAAAATCTATACTAATATTATAAAGAGCTAATTTTGTGGTATAGTATATGTAAAAAAGGTTAATTTCTGGATCTACTAAACCCATTTTGAATATTCTTTTACCACACTAAAAAGCTACGTTATTTGTGAGTACATAACAAGAAGAAAAAGAAATACTTTGTTGCACACAAAAATACAATAATAATTAAAAACATTCAAAATTAATAATATACAGTTATTACTATGAGTAATCTCTACCAGGCATGATATTAATATATATATTATGTATTACACCTATATATAAATATAAATATGCACACAACATATACTTACTTAAATAAAATAAATATAAATAAATACCTCAAAAATATAACTTTAATTCAACAAGTAATATAGTTTCAAACGAAACTTAAAAATGGCAAGTGAATTACTGGCACGACAAAAGACGGAAAATTATTCCACATTTTGACACATTTTTATATTTTACATCCGTATTCTCACGGGAACGGGAACTACACGAGTGAAACCGCGGACGTCGGCTTTTATATCTATATAGAGTACACTAAAGCTGCTTCAAAACCACAAACGTTTGTTAACAAAACGTTCAGTGGGAAGGAAAATTTATTTTGTAGCAAACATTCGAGCCGCGACACTGTTGAGTGGAGGTAATAGCTTCTATTCGGATCATTAATTTCACTGCCCATGGCCGCTTTCTTTTACGGCGCCCATAATTCATGTGATATTTCAAGAATTAATTTTCATTGCAACATTATAACTCCCAGTCACCCACTTTAACACCTTTCGGTTTTTTTATTTTGTCGTTTCCTATTGGAAGTTTTCAAGTTAACTTATCGTCATTATCATTACCAACCCATATTCGGCTCACTGCTGAGCTCAAGTCTCCTCTCAGAATGAGAGGAGTTAGGCCAACAGTCCACCACACTCGCCCAATGCAGATTTTCAGACTTCACACACGCAGAGAACTAAGAAACTATCTGTTTTCCTTCACCGTTTGAGACACATGATATTTATTTTCTTAAAATGCAATGCAATGCATTTCCAAAATGTTGTCGCATGCCCGGATTCAAAATCACACCCACCTGAATCGGAGGCAGAGTTCATATCTACTGGGCTATCACGGCCAAGTTTACTTATACTTGATAATATTCCATGATTTCTAATAAACAGCTTACACTTGCAAGTGAGGAAATAACTAAACTGACTTTTGAAATGTTAGGTTAAGTTGTGCGTTAGGTAAATATACACCCGTGTTTAGATTGAGTGGGTGGGTTTTCAGCAAAGCGACAAACTTAAGGCACTTTATAAGTAATAGTCGCAAAGCGCCATATCGTCATAGATAAAGTGCTGCTTTTTGCATAGCAGTAAAAATATAATGACTTTGTCTGTCAGACGTCTAGACACGTGCGTGCCTGCGATATAACCAGCTGTAGGTTTTACTCAACATTGTTTAAGTGCTTTCATCAGTGCATTTCACTTTGACAATGCATGTTTTTAAAAGCCTACTTATTTGGCGCGCACGGTGTAGTTATAACAGGGGTACTAAGTGGTAGTTTATAGCATTCAACGTTTACCTATGTGCATTATTTACAAGCAATCTGTATAGACAAATAATTTTTTTTTTTATTGAGATATAATACAATATGGAACTTAAGCTAACTTATCCTAATAACTATTTAGCTTAAGTTCCATATTGTATTCTTTCTCAATAAAAAAAAATATATAATATACAAAAAAAAAATTGTTTACTAAATATATTATTAGTATATTCACAAAAAAACACTAAGTTCAGAAGAATGGAAATTTATGTAATTATGTAAGTATAACATTTTAAAAATGTTCTTCTTCTTCTTTTTTCCTGGGCCTTTTCCGCACTTGGCCCCTAAGGCTTGGCCGTTGTACGTCGGTCCCATCATTTGGTGCTGGTCCCCACTGGAGTCACTCCAGTCAACCGAGCTCACTCCAGAGGCTTAACAGGCTGCCCAGCTGGGTTATTATGTAACTCGGTGTACCACTCAAGTAATCAGTCACTACATAGTTTTTCATCGTATTTTCGTTTTTGCAATCATCTAACATTGTGTTTTCAACGAAATGACACAATAATCGTCATTTTACGTAATTGGTCTAGTAGTGGCAGTAGCAGGTAGTAACGTTATTTTAACGAAAAACTTTTGAAATATTCATATCAGACGATTGTTAAAACAAAACATCATTGCCACTTGATGTAAAATAGCGTAGTCAGGGTAATTTCGTAAAAAGAACTATATTAGATGATAACAAAAACGAAAATACGACGAAAATCGATGTAGTGACTCATTGTTTGAATGGTACACCGAGATACATAATAACCCAGCAGGCCGCCGAACGCCTAATGGAGAGTTACTGGGGATTCAATGTGTGGTGCGCGTTGTATGGATACACCTATGCATCTAAGCAAAACATGTATCGGTGTTTCTTCTTCCTCCAGCTCTGCACAGAGGACTGTCGGTTGTACCTAGAATCACAAGGTGTTAATTTAGTGAGCAGTACCTTGTCATTAGTTCCGTGACTGTTTGTTGACTGTTGAAGACCTTACTTCATAGGATCATGTACAAATGTTATACTTAATTACAAAATTTTTAAATTGAAATATATAACAAGTGATATTGTTGTTGTCATGGGGTAGAAAATGTCAAAAAACTGACTAAGTATTTCAGATAAGGGTTAAAATACTATTTCAGCTAGAGTAAGCTAGACTATGTAGCAGGTCGATTCTGTACAGTGACAGTATAACTGTTTTGAAAATTTTATGACTCCATGCTTTAGGTAGTTCTATAAGAATTTGGATTCTTCTTTGCTCAGATTAATTTAATTATCCTTCTATTACCTAGTCACTTACTGTACCTACCTACTAGTGGCGAAGGGTAGAATTTTATAATAATAATAATTTATTTGCTAATACATGGGTTATAACAGATACAATGAATACAATTCACAATTAATGGTCCAAACATGTTTTGCCACAAATTAGGCGTGCAAATTTTTAAATCAAGTAATGCAATATGTAACAAGTAATCTATACTAATATTATAAAGCTGAAGAGTTTGTTTGTTTGATTGAACGTGCTAATTCCGATTTGAAAAATTCTTTCAGTGTTAGATAGCCCATTTATATTATCCCCGTATTCCTACGGGAACGGGAACCACGCGGGTGAAACCACGCGGCGTTAGCTAGTTATTAATATATGACACACAGGAAAATTACCACAACTATACCAATAATGAAATAATTCAAAAGTAACGAGAATAATAAAATATTTAATTAAAGTTTATGAATATGAAAATATAATAAATTAGTCAAATTGATTGATGATTGAGTGGAACTAATTTTAAATAAATGAACGTTTTTTCTATTTTACTGAACATTCGATTGCCCAATAATGATAAACACTGGTGCAGCCAAATGAATTTCAGCGGGAACAGTTTTGTTTTCGCTATCGAAGAATTGCATGAAAAGTTATTTGTGTTAATTGAATTCTGTTGACTCAGGCTCATAAATGTAGCAAAACGTTCAAACTAATCGAAATACTGAAATATGATGTGAATACCAAAATATAGTGGCATTAATTTATGAAAGTTTAGTGGTAGAGTAGAGATTTTAGGGATTGTGATTTAAAAAAAAACGCCTCCTCCCCCTTTGTAAGTAGCTACTGAAACTGAAATTAAAAAAACAATGCAGAAGGTAGCTTTTTTATTTTGGAAAACTTTAAAACTCTTAAGTTTCTAAATATGAAGGCCACTTTGGGAGGGCGAAATGGAATGTAAAAGAAACGGTCAAACTGCGTCTAGTATCATCATTATCACTATCTTTTTTTAACAACCCAATAAAGGGCTACGCAATAGGCATCCCTGCTTTTAGGAGAGGGGATATGGAGCTCAGACCCACCACGCTGCTCCAACGTGAGTTAGCAGGATTAGGGTGATAATGTTAAATTGAGTTAAATTAAGTTAAATGTTATAAAATTAGATAAGTCTATAATGATCGATGGTGAAACACTGGAAATGGAGAGTTCCACAGTTTTCCACAGTTTTCCTTGGATTGTAAACTTCAGTGGGGTGCTCATATAGAAAAACTGTCTGGTAAACTTAGCTCAGCGGCATTTGCCGTGAGAAAAATAAGACAGTTTACTGATGTTGATACAGCTAGGCTTGTTTATTTTGCGTACTTGCACAGCGTAATGTCTTACGGTATTTTATTGTGGGGCAAGGCTGCCGATATACAATCTATATTTGTACTTCAAAAAAAAGCAATTCGAGCAATATATCAATTAAAATCACGCGAGTCCCTTCGTCAAAAGTTTAAAGAAATAGGTATACTAACTATTAACTATTAACAGTAGCCTGTCAATATATATATAACAGTATAGTATATGTAAGACAAAATATTAATTTGTACAAACGAAAAGGAGATTTAAACCCACGTCTTACTAGACACGGGCATAAGTTAGTTATTTCTGCATATCGTCTCCAAAGAGTAAAAAAATCTTTTGTAGGTTTGGGTGTACTCTTCTATAATAAGATCCCCAAGACTGTGATGGACCTGCCAATGCATAGCTTTAAGCAATGTGTTAAAAAACATTTACTTAGTCGAGGGTACTACAACATTGATGAGTTCCTTAATGATAAAGATGCTTGGAGGCCGTTGGATCAGCTTCCACCTTCACACAGAAAGTAAAACCATAAGAAATGTAAACAGTAATTGTTATCAATTGTAAATTATAATACTGTATGACTTTTTCAAAAGAGCAACTGTTGAGTTTCTTGCCGGTATCTTCTCAGCAGAACCTGCCTTCCGAACCGGTGGTAGAATCTTTACAAATAGTCAACTGACGTGTCAAAAGTGCTTGTAAACTGAGCCTACTTGAAATAAATGATTTTTGATTTGATTTGATTTGATAAGGACCACTATTGGATTTTAATAATGACTGAGACAGTTTTTCTTTCAGAGGCATGGGGGTCACAAAATATTACAGGTTTTATGTTTTAATTAGCACATATTAGAAAGATTTATGTACTATTTAAAAGCAGACGGCCCACGTGGCGCAGTGGTATGCACAATGGATTTACAGTCAGTTCTGATCAGTACAGACAACTGATCACGCTTAAAACGATTTCTCCCATAATACGTCATTTTACGCCAGTCCCTACAACTTTAGACATGTTTCATACATTTCCTAACGCTTAATACGATTCGTCATCCCGTTTAATACGCCTACGTGTCACACACGTGCAATTCCAAATGCGAAAAATAAATTACAACAAATAGATCAGGACATCATACAGGTCCTTAAAGAAAGTTGCAGGACAACTCTAATACATGATATCTTAAAGAACTGAAAGACTCTGACAGCAGACGAACTTTGTCATGATGCGATTCTAAACTGAAAATTTTAAAGACGCACTGCAAAAGTAAAATTTAATTGAAAATTTCGTAATTGCTAATGCATCAAAATCTTTTTGTCATACCAGAATAAGTGATTATTTTAAGTAGCATAATTAAATAGTCTTTACACCAAATACACTAATTTTTAGCTATGTGTATATTAGTCGTTATATTTTTCACTATTCCTCACCCATATCCCGTATAATACACTTTCCCGTCTAAGACGCGTTATTAGTTGGGTCCCTGCGAAATCGTATTAGACGGGTTCAACTGTATAATATTGTTCAGTGTGTCAACGCTCTACCCTAGCTGACACTAGGTTATCGGAGATTACTTAGGGGTTAATAAACCCGTTAATCCACGTTTATCGTGTTTTATAATCGAAACTGTTAACTCGACAAAGCCTAAGTTAATTAAAGTTAGATGCAATCAGTGTCTTATCGGAGGACTCTATCGCCAATGAATCATTCATGGAAATTTTAGGAAGCTCACCCTTTAGTTTGGGTAAGGTATTTCGCACCCTATTGGCTTAGTTAAACGATAATATTCTAGCATTTTGATGATATCTCCTATCTATATAAAAAAAAATTTTAAATATAAGATATCAAAAAATTACGTGCATTCGACTTATTACAGCAGCAGGATATACTTGCCTTTTGCATCAAAGAGTCGGATACAAAAGACATTAACACGTTCGCTGCCGTGCGAGGTCAACTGACCTCGTATACCTAGCGTGTTCAAGAGTTACGAGGTCAATGCACCTCGTACCGCACCACATAAAGTTTTAGTATGAGGTCAAAAAACCGAACCGAAAGTAGAACGTTTTAAACCTTGAAACGTATTGTGAGGAGGATCCTCACTTTGGAGCCCTGACCACAGGTTGATTGCGCAATCAAAAGCGCCGCAATATTAAAAATTAAAGTATAGAGATGTCAAAAATTAAATACTGATTATAGAGAGTAGAAAAACGACGACGAAAGACGTAGGTACCGCCAAGCGATTTATCGTTCCGGTACGATGCCGTGTAGAAACCGAAACGGGTGTGGATTTTCATCCTCCTCCTAACAAGTTAGCCCGCTTCCATCTTAGACTGCATCATCACTTACCATCAGGTGAGATTGTAGTCAAGCGCTAACTTGTAAAGAATAAAAAAAAAAGAAAAATGATCGAGTGCCATCATTTATTCATCTGGGTAGATTATAATTAAATAATAACACTAGTATGGAATTAAAATACTCGAATCAATTATTACCATAATGACTGTTGCCTTGGCATGATTTTCTAGTAAGTACAGTTGACATAACATTATCAATAGATGGTCGACATAATATATTAACATGATTTTAGTGTTTCTTTTCTTTATTAAACATAATAATAAACTTCCCAAAAGTAAATAAAATTGTTTTACCAAAAACAAAAGATTAATGAAAATGCAAAAATCGCAATAATTAAGGTCTTTGCTACTGAATTGTGATTTTTATATTTCTGTGACAAATGCCAGTCGGTCCTCGGCATCATTTTTAATTTCTCCCACAGTTCCTTGACTAATGCCAAAGCATTTATAATTGTCTTTTTTATTTGACTGTAATCTTTTAATTATCATTTTTATAGCGAGTCACGTCGCTCAGTGTACCTACTTTATAGCTCAATGTGCCTAGTGGGAGTTTATTTTCATACAGTTACTATCGCGTTCACGTAAACGCGAATTTATATGGAATTGAAACAGCAGATGGCTCTGTTATAATTCCTTAAAAATTCGCGTTTACGTTAACGCTATAGTAACAGTATCAAACTGTCAACTTCTTTGTTATTTTCATAAATTGCATATACAAAACAACGGACATACGTGTATCAACATATATAGCTTGGCAACTTTGTTCGTTACTCCCCATGTTCCGCGCGTGGTGGGGGGCGTGTAGCGATGAATGATAAACCCACGACTGATGTACGTCACTTCTCCGCACTCAAGATTTCACACACACTCAGTCTTTCCCTGTCGCCTATCATGGGAGTGTTATCAACAAACTTGCCAGACTATAGTATTGATATATTTGTCTTCCCAAAGGAAGGTTGTAAGATTCTCATTTTATAACAAGTCATGTATTGTTTGTACAAATATAACTTTCTAGCAGAGGCCCGCATAGTTCCCGTTCTCGTGGAAACACAAGGATAAAACATAGCCTACGACACTTCGCAAATAACGTGGCTTTCTATTGGTAAAGAAATTTTCAAAATCGGTTTAAAAAAATCCAGAGAGTTTGTGAGGTTGTAGATAAACAACAACCTCACAAACTAATCTATACTAATATTATAAAACTGAAGAGTTTATTTGTTTGTTTGATAAAACGCGCTAATCTCAGGAACTACTGGTCCAATTTGAAAAATTATTATAGTGTTAGATAGCCCATTTATCGAGGAAGGCTATAGGCTACATATTATAGCCCAT
The DNA here is from genome assembly GCF_947172395.1 of Bicyclus anynana. Lineage (NCBI taxonomy): Eukaryota > Metazoa > Arthropoda > Insecta > Lepidoptera > Nymphalidae > Bicyclus > Bicyclus anynana. The sequence goes on from NC_069084.1 coordinate 5,409,174, forward strand.
TTATCGAGGAAGGCTACAGGCTATATATTATCCCCATATTCCTACGGGTACGGAAAATACGCGGGTGAAACCGCGTGACGCCAGCTAGTATTAGTATATAAAGATTTTTAATGTGACACTTCACTCCAACACTCTGGTTAAGTGAAGTCACCAATAATTTTACTGCTAGGATTCTGTATTTCTTACGTAGATAATTATCTATTTATTCGTAGTAACGACTTGTATTACAAAAAATGCAGTGACGTCGAAAAATTAGTTCATTACTTCTGATTTTAATATTTTATCGCGATAGAGACGATGATTTTATGTATATTCCCAAAATTAAGCAATCATTTGAATTAGAATTCAAAGTTGATCGTATATTGAAACCAAATAGCACCGAGCACAGCCAAGAGTTACGTTGATTACAATTTAGTTACAATCCGATGCAATCAGATTCTAATCGGTGTACTCGAGCTTCAATGAATTACTAATGAAAACGTTACAAATGGAACCAAGCGAGCAATCGTCTATGCAAATTGGATTCATCAAATTCCATCAAGATCGAGTTACAGCAAAACATTTAGACGAGTTGTTTTTGATTTAGAATTATTATTTTAATGTAAAATCGACGTATTCCTGTTTGAGTTTATGAAAAAATATTTTGTGTATGAACAGCGGCGTAGCTTGTCTTGTCTTGTCTTGTCTAGCTTGGCTTGTCTTCCCTGTACGAACATTAGTTGGGGGGCACAACAGACGAGCGGCAAATTAGGTAAATCTGTTTAGTAGTTTTTTTATGTTCTTTTCTCTGGGACGCACCAGATTAAGAGAGGTTGTGGATTAAATTTTCCCTGAAAATACTATTAATTATTATTATTTTTTTGTTAGGTAAGGAAAATAGCACTGCAACCACAAAAATCACAAATATTTGACGTTGGTGTCTATTTGTAATTAAACTTAAAAAATAATATTAATTCACTAAATTAAATTAGGCAATTACTAATAACTTATGTCAAATTTATAGTTATTTAACTGACTGACTGTTTAATTTTTTTTATTATTTGTGTAAAAAAATACAACAAAAAAATTGATAATACAAGAATGCTAATAATTATTAGACAAATATTGAACAACGAATACCAAGAACTCCAGTAAAATTAAAGTGATAATGTCAAATGTTACTAGTAAAATATATTATCTTGTGCAAAAACTTATTAAAAATAATTACAAACAAACCTAATTATTAAAAATGTTTAGAAAACTACTCGTATTAGTAACGTTAGTTACGTATTCAATTTCGTATCACGAATTATTATTTATATCCAAAAATATCACCCCTGTAAGGTAAGCTCCTTAAATCCTATCATTAATCCTGCTAAGCCCGCAAAGCCTAAACTTATCTTCGAAATGAAAAATTTAACAAGTTTAGGGATTTATCAATTTTATGTCCCTCTTAAATATTGAATGTAATTTTTATTAGTGCAAAGAAATTGTAGGGTGAAAATTCGGATATTTAAAAACTTTACTTACTTATAACGTAGAAGATTTTTTAAGATAAACGTTAATATATTGCTTTGATTTAAAATATTGATGACCAAACCGCCATAATTCGGATCGATGACATAGACCGGTTTGTAGGGAGCCGATGGGTGCTGGCTGCTGGAGATCGTGGTGTTTGGAAGTGCAAGAAGACTGGATCAGCGAGGCAGTCATAATAATAAATACGTATTTAAAATCAGGCCTCCGATTCCGGAGACGGGTGGGTTCGAATCCGGTCCGGGGCATGTCACTCCAATATCTGTTTTTTGTGTAGTGTAATTTCACTTGTGTGCATTTAAAGAAATTAAATATCATGTGTCTCAAACGGTTAAGGAAAACATCGTGGGTCGAAATATCGACATTAAAAATCTCGTCTTTTTATCGTGGTATGTACCCGTTTAAATAACATTCATCGTGAGGGAACTTGCATACCAGAGAATTTTCTTAACTCTCTACGTGTGTGAAGTCTGCCAATCCACATTGGCCAGCGTGGGAGACTATTGGCCTAACCCCTCTCATTCTGAGAGGAGATTCGAGCTCAGGAGTAAGCCGAATATTGGTTGATAACTCATTACTTATTTAAACTGTATTAAGACGTAAATGGAACAATACACTTCATAGTATCATTATGCGATGGAACTTTCTTTGCTTGAGTACAGATAGATAGGACAAAGCAGTATTCGCAAAAGTTTCGCGCACGGACCATTTCCAATAGCAAAGATAGTTTCCTTAGAAACTATTCTGAATGCAATTGATAGTAATAGTCTTTTGTTTCGCAGTCTCAGTTAAGCGATTCTCACTGTTTATTGAACACTACAATGAAAACTCAAATTTCCATTACATTTATACTTCCAATGGGAAGGTATAATTACATTTGTCAGAGGATTCCAAGAAGTTTTAGTTTAACATAAGCTTAAACAACTAAATATTGATTTACTGAGTAATTTATAGGACAAGTATTTATTAGTTTTATTATGCCTGTTCTCTTGTTTATATGTATGTTTTAATTATGCTTCTGACGTTGCTAGAGATTTAACTAGACGCTACTTTCCTTTATCGTCATCACCTTATATTTAAAACAGAAAATGTAACTAAAAGTATATTTAAAACAGAAAATGTAACTATTTTTATAGTTAGGTAATTTGATAAATTCAAAGTTATGGAAAATGAGAACTTTATATAGGACTCAATAACATAATTCTAGACGGCGTGTATTGGATAGAAAAGATATAGTTCGTCTTTCTGTGGAATGCATTGTTGAACTTTCTTGTGTGGAGTTGGAACAAATTATTATAGTATGCGTGTACAGACCCCCTCCTGCTGACTTTGATCAATTTGAAGAGGTAATGGAAGATGTAATGAGGCGATTGTGCACATCTTCCAAACAAATACTGATTTGCGGCGATTTTAATGTTGATATTCTAACAGAAAACTCAAAATCTGTTAGATTTCTTAACTTATTTAAATGTTTTGATTTGATGCATGCTTTTAACGAACCTACTAGGATAACCGCAACTTCAGGTACCTGTCTGGATAATATATTTTATAATTGTGTGCTTGAGAGAAAGAAGATAATAAATAAATTAAGCTCTGATCATAGTGGTCAAATAATTACTATCTTAAATAATAAAACCAATAGCAATCAATGGGTAAAGTGTAGGCCAATAACTGAAAGTAAATTAAAGCGATTCAAAAACACAATTATTTCTAAAATTCCAAGTCTTGCATTTGAAAATAATCATCCAGACATGCTCTTTGGTACACTTTTCAAGACAATAGACAGAGAGTTTAGTAAAATTTTTAACTTTAAACGCATTAATGCTAGCCAAAAATTAAAGTTTAGCGAATGGGCTACTGTAGGCATTTACAAAAGTAGAGACAAACTGTACGAGTTGTACGAGCAAAAACAATATACTCAAACGCGAACTTATTTAGATTATGTCAAAAGTTACTCAAAAATTTTCAAACGTGTTTGTATTCTTGCGAAATCGTTACACATCAAACAGAAAATAATTGAGTCTGAGAACAAGATACAAACCACCTGGAATATAATTAATAGAGAATCAGGAAAAATCAAACCGCGGGATATCAGTTTTGAATTAATTGTCAATGACAAAAAGGTAAACACTGATATCGAGGTTGTTAATGCCTTTGAAGATTTTTTCCAGAATGTTCCTATCTTGTTAACTGATTCACTAGATTCGTCTGCTACGGAAGCCCAGAGACTATTAAGAGGCAATGTTAAAGAGTGCAACGTTCTTTTTGAATTTCACCACATAACTGTATCAGACATTAAAAAATCTTTCAATTTGTTAAAATTAAAAAGAACCGGAGATCTGTGGGGCATGTCAGTGAAAGTAATATCTAATATAATTGATGTAATTGCTCCCCACTTAGCCATTATTTTTAATGAATGCGTGGATTTGGGTATCTTTCCGAACCTAATGAAACATGGCAAACTGTTACCATTTTTTAAATCAGGTAACAAAACTGATGTTAATAATTATAGACCAATTACAATACTGCCAACACTTAGTAAGGTTTTTGAAAAAATCATTTTAAATCAACTTTGAAGTCATTTTAATTTAAATAATTTATTTCACCCTGAACAGTATGGTTTTACTAAAGGTCGCAGTACAACTGATGCAGGTGCTAAACTTTTAAAACATATATATGATGCATGGGAAAATGCTAAGAATGCTATTGGTGTATTTTGTGATTTGTCCAAAGCATTCGATTGTGTTGACCATAACATTCTTTTACTTAAGTTAAGCCACTATGGCATAAAAAGTGTTGCACTTGATCTCATCGCCTCTTATCTTAGTGATAGAACACAAAAGGTATGCATAAATGATTCAAAGTCTCGCGGTTTTTCTAACACAATGGGCGTCCCACAGGGTTCAATTCTGGGTCCTTTTCTATTCCTAGTGTACATAAACGATTTACCACACCATGTTAGCGGCATCTGTGAGATAGTACTGTTTGCTGACGACACATCCCTAATTTTTAAGAGTGACAGAAGTAAAGATAATTCCGACGATGTAAACCGTGCCATATCGCATGTGTCGCATTGGTTCACTGTTAACAACTTACTTTTAAATGCAAAGAAAACTAAATGTATTGAGTTTTCATTACCAAATGTTATAAAATTAGATAAGTCTATAATGATCAATGGTGAAACACTAGAAATAGAGAATTCCACAGTTTTCCTGGGAGTGACCTTGGATTCTAAACTTCAGTGGGGTGCTCATATAGAAAAACTGTCAGGTAAACTCAGCTCAGCTGCTTTTGCAGTGAGAAAAATAAGACAGTTTACTGATGTTGATACAGCTAGACTTGTTTATTTTGCGTACTTTCACAGCGTAATGTCTTACGGTATTTTGTTGTGGGGCAAGGCTGCTGATATACATTCTATATTTGTACTTCAAAAAAGAGCAATTCGAGCAATATATCAACTAAAATCACGCGAGTCCCTTCGTCAAAAGTTTAAAGAAATAGGCATTTTAACAGTAGCCTGTCAGTATATATATAACAGTATAGTTTATGTGAGACAAAATATTAATTTGTACAAACGAAAAGGAGATCTAAACCCACGTCTTACTAGACACGGGCATAAGTTAGTTATTTCTGCATATCGTCTCCAAAGAGTTAAAAAATCTTTTGTGGGTTTGGGTGTACTCTTCTATAACCAGATCCCCAAGACTGTGATGGACTTGCCAATGCACAACTTTAAGCAATGTGTTAAAAAACATTTACTTAGTCGAGGTTACTACACTATTGATGAGTTCCTTAACGACAAAGGTGCTTGGAGGCCGTTGGATCAGCTTCCACCTTCACACAGGAAATAAAACTATAAGAAATTGTAATTTAATTGTTATCAAATGTAAATTGTAATACTGTATGACTTTTTTCAAAAGAGCAACTGTTGAGTTTCTTGCCGGTATCTTCTCAGCAGAACCTGCCTTCCGAACCGGTGGTAGAATCTTTACAAATAGTCAACTGACGTGTCAAAAGTGCTTGTAAACTGAGCCTACTTGAAATAAATGAATTTTGAATTTTTTGAATTTTTTGAATTTTGTTTTTAAAATGTTACCAAATTCATCCATCAAATGTTACCAACAATCCCTTGAGTTTATATGATTATTAAAATAAGTAGACATTCACAGTTACTAATGTAGCATAAAATATTGAATGTTCAAAGATTTTTTTGTTATGTGGTGAATTTTGTTATCTTGCAAAAAAAAACAATAAAGTTAGGAATTTTGATAAATCCTAATTTATGGAAAATGAGACTTTAAATAGCAAAATTCTAGACGGCGTGTTATGTTTTCAGCATATAATCAAAATATGCAATCTACTGACTTTTACTATTGAAGTAAGTAGACAATTACGGGCCCTAATGTAGCTTAAAATATAGTACGTTTAAAGCATTTGTGACGTAGTGAATTTTGGTCTGCACAGTTCGCTCTATTGACAAAGTGTAGGATAGTTGGGAAAGCAATTTCAGTGTCGACTGCACCACGGCCACGGAAACGCTCTCTATTTGTTAAAAGGTTTTTCCCGAGATTAATTCTACGTTACAGTTTAGACATGTTTGAATGTAAAATTGGAACACTAATTTTAGTCGTTAACGTTTATTTAACTCACATTGAATTTGAATTGTAAATGCGAGAATCATCTCTATCTATAAGGTGGGCTAAAGTTGGCACACCGTGTATAGATTCCTGGTTCGCATTGCGAAAGTCAAAATATTATTAGACGATGGTATATAATATATATATTTATATATATAAACATTAATTAACTAATTGAGAAATTAAAGTACCGTTTCGCTATATTGCTTAAGAAGCGTAAAAAAGTAATTTTGGCACATCATTTCCATTTTATCTCCATCATAAAATGGCTCTCACAATTTCTGACACTTTAATTAAGAAAATAATACAATGAGCTACGTGAACAAAACCGTTTCGTTAAGTTGATTGCACATTTTGAACGCGCTGCCGCAAGGAACGCTATTAAAACCTTTATATATTAAAAATATTATGAATTAAGTCGTTGCAGTTTACATGAAATGAGGGCTGCACAAAGCATTATAAGCATAAGCAATCGGCTTAGATTTTTTTCTGCACACTGGACCGTATGGATATAAAGTGTAAAAAAACAATGAAATTGACGAAGTGCGCATCTCTTCCTGAAACGATGCATTTTATAACTGGACAGTGTGAGTTTCGAATTCATTTTTATATTTCTTTATCTTTACTATTGTTTTAGATAAAGATAAGTAGAGTGTGATTATTGAATTCAATACTCACACGTTCGAGTTATATACGCGTAAAAAACAAAGTTACAGAATAGTCGGACTCAACGCCGGGTCGTCGGGTCGTACCTCGCTCGTTGGACTATTGTGGCGCCCACTCTTAACAAACTTAGGACATTGGAGGGGAAAAGAAATATTTATAATTTAAAGATGTTAATTTTGATGTAAATTTGTAATGTTTATATATTTACACAGATAAGAAAAAGCTCTTCTTGGTACAAGCTGCGTTCTGAATTAATGTATTTACGCATATATAATCATACATATATTCTAGGAAATATTCTTCATGTCTGAACATATTTATATAATTTAAATGATAGATATATGTATCAACCGAATCAAACTTTAGCCGCAGTTGATACAATCCATTGCGGCGTTCGTGTCAATGCGCGGCTAACTTTACAATGACAAATTGTACTTCTGTTTTATTGAATTAGTAATTAAGCCTATAGACAGCTTTGTTTATTCATCGTAATATAGTCTAGCGAGAGGAGCATGGCTATCAATGCTACTAGTACCTAATAGGTTAAACGGCTTAAAACAATCTTATGTGGTAATAATAAAGTATTATTTTCTTTTCTCAAAAACAGTAGGAACTTCACAAATTTTGCTAGCTAATAAATTCACAAATATTGCTAGCTAATATATTGATCAGTAGATCGTAATATCATCGTATTGAATGCGGACTTGCCTGTTACTGGTATTCTTAATTATTTTTCTCCACAGAATAAAATTATTTTCCCCAAGACATTAATTGAAGTAATAAGTATTCATAATGATGATTATATTAAGGAAAATAGGGAAAGTATCACAAATTACTTTATTTTGTAGAAAAATATTTTGCGTATTCAGCCTTAAAATCAGATAATGTTTTTGTTATAGCAGTCAAGTTATCCGTACAAAATTACTTATTCCGTTCCGGGGCGCCAAAACTTTTCACCTTTGCTGCATTTTTAAACATTTGCACAAAAAAAAGTGTAATAAGCCACGTCGGGGGCCGCTCGCGAAAAAGTTCCGCTTCAAAATCGTATTTTCTTCATCTACATTTTATTAGCCACGAACAATGCCTCCTGCGAAAGTTTGGCAAGCGGTGATTGAATATTTTTTTTTTTAATAAAACTTTCTAAGACACGGCTTACGCTTCGAAGCTTTGGAGATGTTATTGAAGCAAGTTTTTTACACTTAGCTAGCATCTGCAATGGAACACTTTTCTTTCGCTTAACTTCAGTATTTGAGGGCCTCCGTCACGCAGTGGTATGCGCGGTGGATTTACAAGACGGAGGTCCTAGGTTCAATCCCCGGCTGGGCCGATTGAGGTTTTCTTAATTGGTCCAGGTCTGACTGGGAGACTTCGGTCGTGGCTAGTTACCACTCAACCGGCAAATGCGTACCGCCAAGTGATTTAGGGTTCCGGTACGATGTCGTGTAGAAACCGAAAGGGGTGTGTATTTTCTCCTCCTCCTAACAAGTAAGCCCGCTTCCATCTTAGATTGCATCATCACTTTCCATCAGGTGAGATTGTAGTCAAGTTCTAACTGATGTTAAATGATGAATGATGCTACTTTTCTCTTGAAGATAATCGCATGATTGAGGAGGTGAGAAAAACAAAATCAGTACCGAGAAATCGTGCGACCGAATCGAAAACGAATCTTACTAACTGTATTCCTAACACACTTACACTTAATAGAGTTTAAATGTGTTTTTAGTTTTTGCATGCATTAAATTACACAATTTTAATTACCTATAAGGTTTTAGTAATCCATACTAATATTATAAATGCAAGTAAGTCTGTCTGTCTGTTACCTTTTCACAGTTACACCACTGAATCGATTGGAGTGAAACCTAGCAAAGAGATAAATTAGACCTCTGAGCAGAACATAGGCTACGGGATTTTATCCCGGAAAAATCTATTGTTTCCGCGGGAATTGTAAAAAAATAAATTTCACGCGAACAGAGCCCCGGGCATCTGCTAGTACTTCATATATATTTGTACAGATGTAGAATTTACGACAATGATATTAAACACTGTTAGATGTGTTATTAGCGCTTGAAAACTGAGGCGCTCAGAAGATGAAATTTATACACAACTAGTTGTGGCCAACAACGAATTTTATTCAAACAAATACTTAATACCTAAATATCTTCTACAAAGTCGAGTTGTAGACGATATTTTAGAGTGTTCAAGTGTAAATTATACATAAATATAAAATGAAATTAAATACTTTTTGCGGTGATTTTGTAGGGACGTAACCGTAAAGTATAAAATTATAATTGAGTTATGACATATTTTCTTTTTCTAACAATCCCAACCCCAACAAATCCCCAATCCCCATGTTCTACACATTCAAGTAAATTAGCATTATGTTATCGCAATCGTATTCAGTATCCGCGTCAGGTGTCGCTTGACTGCTGAGACATCAATTAATCATCATCTTAGTAATAATTATGTGGTGTGCAATGACCTGTGAAATGATGTTTCCATCGAGTATAATACTACAACGAGCTAGGTTATACTAGAACCGGTATACGACGGCCTTCGTGGCGCAGTGGTATACGCGGTGGATTTACAAAACGGAGGTGCGATCTCCGGCTAGGCCGATTGAGATTTGGTCCAGATCTAGCTGGTGGGAGGCTTCGGCCGTGGCTAGTTACCACTCTACTGACAAAAACGTATTGCCAAGCAATTTAATCGAACAGGGTGTGGATTTTCATCCTCCTCATAACAAGTTAGCCCGCTTCCATCTTAGACTGCATCATCACTTACCATCAGGTGAGATTGTAGTCAAGGGCTAACTTGTAAAGAATAAAAAAAAATACACCAATACTATGTTTCGAGTAAATACCTATAACTATAAAAAAAAACCTAAAGGAGACTGACTATTTGACTGAGCATTTACATTGTAAACACTTAAATTATTATAAATTAAGTCTAATAATTGAAATTTTAAATAAATAAAAAAAAATAATTATAATAATATTTGTAACCTATAACACTTACCAACTTACAATGTGGTGATGGTTTATTCTAGGACCAGCCGGTAGCGCACTGTTATTAGTCAAGTGCGAGTATTTTGGTGTAGCCGTGTAGATAGTGTGGGTTCGAATCCGGTCTGGGACATGCACCACTAACTTTTCAGTTGTGTGCATTTCAAGAATTTAAATATGTCACGTGTCTCAAACGGTGAAGGAAAAACATCGTGAGGAAACCTGCATACCAGAGAATTTTCTTAATTCTCTGCTTGTGTGAAGTCTGCCAATCCGCGTTGGGCCAGCGTCGTAGACTATTGGCCTAACCCCTTGGAGGAGACTCGAGCTCAGCAGTGACCTGGTTGATAATGATGATGGTGATGACTATTTTGGTGAATAATGACGTAACGAAGAAAGCTAGATCGTGAATTATTTTATGTTATAGATTTGAGATTTTCTATGCTTTTAATAAAAACAACATGAACGTTCCTTTCCATATAAAAAAATATGACTGAGCACCAGTACAATGGTTGTATTGAGAAAAAAAGAAATAAATTTGGTTTTGCGAGTCACATCCGGGCTCACTCTAGACGTCGAACACAAGGTGTCGCCATTGACAGATACGTCAAGGAGGACATCATCCTTTGTTTTTGACGTGACAAAGTCTTATAATTCGGTGGTGCCGGCAGCACAATTGAAAAAAGATGACGTCATGCGTCGTTCCCTCGCTCTAGGGTTGCCAACTTTTTTTACAAGAAATAAAGTATGTTCTGGTCTATGAAGATTATTATATACAGTATTTTAGAAAAATTAACATTTTTTTTGAAAAATGCTACCATTCCATCAGTATTTCCTTATGACATTGTCATGTTCAACTATCTTCAGTAAACCGACTTTACAGACAACTGATTTTTGAAATACAGTGGAAGTATGATTGAGTTGGTGACGTATTGTATTACCAGTGTCACTTCTAGTAACGGTAATTGATTGTAGCGCTCAATTTGAATGTGATTATTATAGCAACGTGCAGTTAGCGGTGTAATTACTGGAGTAGTGATTTATCAGCGTTGAATCAACGTATATCAGTCACGGTAGATAAATCTGTGATAACAATATTATTATATTTTTTCCCCTATTATGGACTACAATTATGATTTTAGAAAATTTTGTAGTATTCTTTTTAGATTGCTGGTTTTTTTTTAATATAAGCCATGTCTCTAACCTCGGCTCAGTAAATGTTTTAATTTAAAATGTATTTATTATTAGGCACGATATTTTATATTAGAGACATGTTACGTGCCTACAAAACCTCGGCAAGAAGTTATCAGAATTTACCTACTCCACTGATACTGCACATGAACAATTGTGTTTACTTACATTTTATATTTATGCACATATAGACATTATAGTTTTGACACTTCTTGAACACACAACTTGACGTTGTAGACAATATTTAGATATTATTTGTTTAAATAACTTTCGCTGTTTACTATGCGGCTAACTGATATTATGACATCAATTAGGCACCTTTGTTTGCCTCTGTTTCAACGCGCTTGTAACATATCTATAGAATAAAATCTTTGTTAATAAGTACAAAACTGTGTTGGGGTTCTTGTTTGTTTTATTCGAATAATTCACGTATCAGTCGGTCTGACAGACCCTAATAAGCATGCCGTTACAATAATAATCAAACCTTAACCTGTTTAGAAATTCACAAGTCTATGAAACCCATCTAAATATAAATTTAATTACCCATGTGTCACGTTTACGTTAACTTCCGGGGCAGGTTTACGTTGACTATTGATGTCAATAATTAATAATCTCGATATTCTCGCTTAAGATAATATATTCCCTTGACTAAAATGTCATTATTATTTCCTCGTAGGTCAACTGTTCTGTTATTTAGTTTGATTAAAAATTAACTAGAAGTGGCATACACAAAGATGCGTATACTTAGCAGAGTTATATCCTTGTAAAGTTTCCCTAAACAAAACAGTTAAAATCGATTTGATTTGATACTGAAAGCGCAGTAAATACACACTACATACATACACACATATTACTGTACTAAAGGTATAATACGTGATAAACTACAATTCTCCGCGGATTCACGGGCGTATAGGTGAGAATACGGGGATGAATTGAAGCATAAGACACTCTAAAATACACACTCAGTGGAGATTACCTCCTACAACACCACAAACTCTTTGTAATATTAATATAGATCAGCAATGCCCTTACAAGGCCTCATATGTTTATCCTTACTAGTAAAATTAAGATAACATATGTATTAGTAGGTACATGTAATTAGTGAATGAATGGTAAATAAATGAAAAAAAAAATTTGAATCCATCTCTCCGTTCTCTCTCTAAGGATTTAACCGACATACAAATCTAAATAGAGATGTACGTCAATGGCTGGTAGATATTTAATCCAGCCTAATACCATCTAGAGAATAATTAATCATTGATTGCAACATAACTCCAAATCTAACGGCACTAATGAGATGGTTAACCGAACGCTAATGGACGCGCGTCCGGATTGTCATGATAAATGACGCTGAATAACTAACAAATTTAATCATCAATACATTTAGGTAATTTGTATTGAGTTTTGTATGATGAAGGAAAGCAAGCCAATCAAGAAAGAAAGTCTTAAACGAAAAAATTATTATTGAAGTATATTTTCATAAAATATACGTCAGAGAGTTAGATAATAATAGCGCCATCTTACACTAATTAGAGTAACTAATTTGATAGCGATATATGTTAGAAACGTCAAAGTACGTGTTGTTTGTCTGTGGACATCTGTCAGTTGACGATCTCAGACAGAGCGCGCGGTAGATCTCAAGTTTATTCAGTTGAACGCTTTAGCTGGATCTAGTCAGTTTAGTGAGAGAATTGGGTGAGTCAGTTTTCCATATATATAGGCTATTGCATTGTTAGTTACTTGGCTATCATTCCCCGTTATATATACTTATCATAAATGATTTTGTTTGTATGTGTTATGTGTCGATTTCATCACAAACTAGAAAAAGATCTTTATTTATAAGTAATGCCACATATCACATAAAAACTAAATTATAACATATTATGGCTTAACTGTCCACTCAAACAGTGAAGCCCTAAAGAATGCCCTGTAATATGTGGCACAACCTAGAAAAAGGCCCCAACTCAGCATTTTGCCGCATACTTTCAATAAAAAAAAAAAGTATGCAGCACTGATTTTCAGTTAGGACTCAGTTCAGGTGCCGCCACGCACACAGTTCAACACTTAACGTAAACTATTAAATACAATTATTAAGAACTAATTAAAACTAACTAGGTAGACACATTGATTTAGAAAAAAAAAACCGGAAAACTTAAACATAACGATGAAAAACAAAATTAATGATACAAATAAAAATTACCTGCAATATAATTATGTATACTTTTTTTTTTGTTAAGAACTCTTTTTACTAATTTATAGATAACTAAATACTTACTAACTATCATAGTGAACACAAAATATATCACAACTATCATAGTGAACACAAAATATATCACATTTGTACGTTTAATGAAGCTACAATAACAATAACGCTAAGAAATATTACAAGTTAAAAGTGTAACTGTCATCCAACTACAAAAGTACAAAATCACGGTCAGTCAGCTGTCGGGTACCGGCAGTACATCGCACCGCCTGCAAGCGATTCGCGCCGTTGCGCATACCGCGCAAGTATCATTCTCGGGCGCAGTAAGCCGCGCTGCGTGACTCACTCGCTGTACACACCGTCTCCGCGGCAAACTGATCGACGCCGACGTTATAACTTAGACTAGCTGTCGCGCGAGACTGTGTCCGCGTGAAAAACGTTAATTGGAATTGTTACGGTTTTATTAAAAATATAAATTACTTTACAAGCTAGAAATGGAAGATCAATTTCAACTTTTGTTTGAAAAAATGAAAAATGAAATGCGAAATCAAACAGTTGAACTAAAAGAATCTATATTGGAGAAATTAGACGAAAAACTACAACCAATCATAGCAGAAAATAAAATCTTAAAATCAAAATTGGAATATCTTGAGAAAGAAATAGAAAGCCTGAAAAGAGGAAATAAGCAAAGTAACCTAATAATTTACGGATTGGCAGAAGATGAAAAATCTACACAAGAACTAATTCATAAAGTGAAGGCAATAATCAAATCCGACTTGGACCTAAATTTTGAAGAATATGAGGTAAATAAAATTTATCGAATTGGAAAAAAACAAAATTCAGGTAATAAACCAAGGCCTATCCTATTTTCCTTTGTAAACGAATGGAAGAAAAGCGAAGTAATGAAAAGAAAGAAAAATTTTAAAAACGTGTATGTGTCTGAAGACTACACTAAAGAAGTTTTAGAAAAAAGGAAAATGTTACAGGCGCAACTAACAGAGGAGAGGAAAAAAGGTAATATCGCCTATTTAAAATTCGACAAACTAATAATTAAAGAGAAACCAAGTAGCACAAACAATGACAAAAGGAAAAGAGAAATGTCAACATCACCACAACAAAATACACAACCAAGAAAACAACAAAATGTAAAAACATCCAATACCAACAGACTGAATGCTTATGACTTGATGAGGATTAGATCTAATTCCCTTCCATCTAATGCAAGTACAATAGCAAATAAGCAATGACAACTAACTATCAATAACCCGTACGGACAACTAACACCAAATAAAAATAAAAAACAAAAATTAAAATATACAAACTCAAATCTTCCAAGACGGCTGGTCACCGAGGAAGATAATGACCACTACCTTCCAAAGGAGATAAATTCAAATTTATCAAAAAACTCAATAATCTTGGAACAAAAGAAGTTCTACATAACTACCTACAATGCTCGAACACTATCATCACACGAACGAATAATTGAACTAACCGAAGCCCTGTTAAATATAAAGTATGATATTATTGGAATATCGGAAATGAGACGCATGGGCAATGAAGTAGCAGAATATGACGATTTTATTCTCTGTCGTACAGGACAAACACCAGGAAAATACGGCTTCCTAATTAAAAAATATCTAAAACCATATCTAGCAAGCTATATCGGTATATCAGAACGAGTAGCACTGATACACTTTGACTTCCCAACTAAGAAACTTACTGTTGTGCAAACTTATGCACCTACTGAAGCTGCAAGTGAGGAGGAGATAGATGTTTTTTATGAAGATATCTATAAAGCCATGGGTCAAGCATACAAAGATTTTATTATAATGGGAGACTTTAATGCCAAAATAGGTCAACCACTAAAAGAAGAGTATTTGATAATGAAACAAAATGGGTACGGAGAGAGAAACACCAGAGGTCAAAGGCTCATAGACTTTGCATTAGAGAACAAGTTATCGATTATCAATACATTTTACAAGAAAAATTTAAAAAAAAGATGGACATGGTGCTCCCCAAATGGTCTTTATAAAAATGAAATCGATTTCATTATGACCAATCAACCTCAAATGTTTCAGAATATTGATACTCTAAATATAAACTACCCATCTGATCATAGACCACTTAGAGCTGTTATTACACTCGAGAAGTCAATAAAAAGCAGAGCGAGCTATACTAATAACAACAAATATAGCGCACTAAAAACAGAACCAGAAATAGCATCGTATATAGAATCGCTAAAATATCACATGCCCTCGCTACAGTGTTGTTCAAATCCAGCAGACACAGTGCAAATTTATCATGACAAAATAATAAACTGTATACAAATTAGCCTACAAAAAGCACGACAGACAAACCTAGAAACAAAAGACAGTAATATACTATCAGAACGGTCAAAAAACCTCATTAAAAGAAGACAAGAACTACAAAAAACAAAAAATAAAACTAGAACACTGAAAAATGAACTCAAAGCTCTATATAAGCTGACAGGTAAATATATCAAATCCGACTACATAAGACACAGAACCAATGTCATAAAGAGTCACCTGGAAGAAAAAGGCAGCTTGAAAAAAGGCTTTAAAGAATTACAATATAAAAGAACATGGATTGATGGATTAAAAGCTACAGGAAAAATTACGTACGGACGAAATGACATTATAAATATTGCCACAGAATTTTACAAACAACTATATAGTGCCGTAAGTAAGTCTGATAATACCTATGACGACACCGTGACGCACACTCAGACACAACACTGCATAGAACCGATAGCCTGCGGTGAAGTAATAGAGTCCATAAAAAAGCTAAAATCCGACAAAAGCCCGGGTTCAGATTATATCACAAACGATGCCTTAAAGACGGCCGTAGTGATACTAGCTGCTCCATTAGTCAAATTGTTTAATATGATTTTAGAAACATATGAAACACCTTCGCAATGGTCAGAATCTAACATTATTTTAATTTATAAAAAAGGTGATCCCAAAGACATTGGAAACTATAGACCAATAAGCCTTTTATCAACTCTCTACAAACTCTTTGCTACAATTATTAACCAAAGAATAACCACTACGTTAGAACAACAACAACCTATCGAACAAGCAGGTTTTAGGAAAGGGTTCTCTACTATAGACCACATACAAACCTTAGAATTGATAATTGAAAAGTACCAAGAATATCAAAGACCATTATATATAGCTTTCATTGATTACCAAAAAGCATTTGATACGGTTTCACATGAAAGCATATGGGAAACTTTGAAAGCTCATAATGTAGAAGAAGATTATATTAGGATCCTAAGGAATATATATAGCAGATGTACTTGTAGGGTAAAACTAGAAACTATCGGGCCAAGCTTTCGTGTAAAAAGAGGAGTTCGTCAAGGGGACCCACTCTCCCCCAAAATATTTATCGCAATACTAGTCTAGTCCATAATAAAAAACTTAGACTGGAACAATATAGGAATAAGTATCAATGGAAAATACTTAAGTCACCTGAGATTCGCAGATGATCTGGTTTTGTTATCTGAAAACAGCTCTTGTTTACAACAGATGATCGAAGCTCTCCACATAGCAAGCAAAAAAGTGGGCCTTGAAATGAACGCCACTAAAACGAAAACCATGTCAAACCACATTAAAACAAACATAAAAATAGAAAACGAAACATTAGAATATGTCGATCAATATATATATTTAGGAAAACAAATTAGTTTTAATAGAGACAGCAACGAGATGGAAATAGAAAGAAGAGTTAAAAACACATGGTCAAAATACTGGAGCTTCAAGGAAGTGTTCAAAAGCGATATGCCTATAAACCTAAAAAAGAAGGTAATGGATTCGTGTCTTATCCCGTGTTTAACATATGCTTGCCAAACCTGGAAATTCACAAATAACACAAAAAACAGAATAGTTGTATGTCAAAGGGGAATGGAACGCAGCATGATGAACATAAAAAAAAATACAAAAAATAAAGCACAAAGACATAAGAGCGAAAACAAAAACAATTGATGCTCTTCAACAAGCACAAAAATTAAAGTGGAAATGGGCCGGACATGTTGTTCGCCTGAAAGACAACAGATGGACAAAATCAGCTACAGCATGGCGGGGACCGCCAGGCAAGCGTCGTACGGGTAGACCCTACACACGCTGGGAAGATGACATCAAAAAGTTAGCTGGACCACAATGGAAACAAATTGCCCAAGATAGAGAGAAATGGCAATCCTTGGAAGAGGCCTTCACCTGAGAGGGGTTCCTAACAGTATAAATATGATTATGAACCAAAAATGGTACATTGTAAATAATTTTCGTTTTTGTTAGTTTAATTTTTTTTAGTTTAAGGTACCTAATTGTAAAATTTATATAGGAAATAAAAGGCTTTTTATTTTATTTTATTTATTTATTTATTTATATGTGTCGAGTATGCTAGTAGTCGAGGTTTGTGAAAAATAATAATGATTATTTATCTTGCATGGAGGCTTGGGCACTGAGAATTGAATTTTTTTTTCAAATTAATTTTTTTGTGTCTTTTTTACATTTGTTAATCATTGTTAAAAAAATGTAAAAAAAATAAATAAAGACAGAAAACTGTAAGAAATATTTAAATGGAATTTCGTTTTTTAATTGATTTGTTTTACTTCTAATATCATTTTGACCATCCAATGATGCACAGCTATTTACTTAGATGTTATTTTCAATTGATTTGTGTTACTTCTAATATGAGCCGTGATAGCCCAGTGGATATGACCTCTGTCTCCGATTCCGGAGGGTGTGGGTTCGAATCTGGTCCGGTGCATGCACCTCCAACTTTTCAGTTGTGTGCATTTTAAGAAATTAAATATCACGTGTCTCAAATGGTGAAGGAAAACATCGTGAGGAAACCTGCATACCAGAGAATTATCTTAATTCTCTGCGTGTGTGAAGTCTGCCAATCCGCATTGGGCCAGCGTGGTGGACTATTGGCCTAACCCCTCTCATTCTGAGAGTCTCAGCAGTGAGCCGAATATGGGTTGATGACGACGACTTCTAATATTGTTTTGACCATTCATTCTAAAGCTCAGCCAATTCTCAAGATGTTTTCAATTTCATAAAAATCGTATGTGCGCTTAACGTAAGAGGAAAATTCCGATCATTATACATCCCACATATTATCAACGGATGCCTATAAAAGGTCCGTTTGTCCGTTAACAGGACACGTATAGCCCAGAATACATTATCCCTTATTTTTATCCCAATAGCTATAAAGTGGGTATTTTCTTTTATTTGAAGGAACCCTTTCCGAACTAACATGTTGAATTTCAAATTGTGCACTTATGGTTAATCGGGAACAACTATTGTGAAATAAGTAATATACGCCTTTTTATCTCGGTATTCACACAGCTCTTAGGAACCGACCGACTATTGTAGCTGTACTCTATATTAATAGACTATAGAATAAACTAAATCACACTAATATTATAAAGGCGAAAGTTTGTTAGTGTGTATGTAAGTATTTTGTTCTCCTTTACGCTGCGGCTACTGAAGTGATTACACTTACAATATACACAAATCACACTATCACATCACATCACATCACACTATCACACTATCACGTCACATCACACCAATATGATAAAGGCGAAACTTGTGTGTAAGTGCGTAAGTATGTTTGTTCCTCTTTTACGCTGTGGCTACTTAAGCGATTTGGCTGAAATTTGGAATGGAAATAGATTTTACTTTGGATTAACACATAGGCTACTTTTCATCGCGAATAAATCCGTGGTTACCGTGGGATTTGTGAAAAACTGAATTCCACGCGTACGAAGTCTCGGGCGTGCGCTAGTATCTACGCAATAAATATGCTTGTTTCTGTCGTCAAGCTGCTTGCTGTAATCCGATCTGAAGGTCGATGAAATTAAAAAAACATCTAAGGCGCAACGTCTGGACCAACGACTGCCTCATTGGTTGCGCCGTATGTGGTTAGTGGTCCCGGATCTAATGATTTTTCTTTTTCTAAGAAATTTTGCCCACAGTTGGAAAGTTGGTGGTGTTACTCCCGTACTCGGTAAGCCTTCGATCCCAGTAACTTTCATTACTATCTGATAGAGGTCGTTAATGAGGAGATCCGTAGACAAACCAAAGTCACCCACATAGCTCAACGAGTTGCGAAGCTGAAGTGGAAATGGGCGGGGCACAACGTTCGAAGAGCTGGTAGACGACGACCCCGCACTAGTAAGCGCAGTGTTGGTCGACCCCCCACCAGGTGGACTGACGACATCAAGCGAGTCGCAGGGATTCGCTGGATGCAGGTGGTTCAGTATTGTGATGTTTGAAAGTCCCTACAAAAGGCCTATGTCCTGCAGTGGACGTCCATCGGCTGATATTGATGATGAGAGGTCGTTAATGACTTTTACATTATCACCTTGAGCCTGCCAAGCCGTATTGGAGCCTCATATCCCCTCTCCTGTAAAAAGGAAGGTTTGACCCTGCAGTGTGTCATAAAAATAAGGCTGATAATGTTATAGTCGCTTATAATTTTCACTAACAATTTCACAATACCCTTTGAAATAAGGCCCATTTTACACGGAAACACCTTCGTTTCGAAAAATTGCGTCTTCGGCAACCGAGGTAAGGTGTTAGCATAAGTTGTATTTCACTTGGGGAAAAGAGAAGAGTATGGAAATGGCCACTTGCACTCAATCTACATAATAAGGCGGTAACGCTCATAGAATGATAAATTGACACTGTTTTATTCATGGACGTTTTGCAGCGGACTTCTTTTGGTCATTGAATATTATGAGAGGACATTTGAAGGCTCTGTTTTGTACTAGCCGCCGCCCCAGTCTTATACTTATAATAAAACTGTAACAGGTCAAATTCTTCATTGAATTCGTTATCAACCCATATTCGGCTCACTGCTGAGCTCGAGTCTCCTCTCATAATGAGAGGGGTTAGGCCAATAGTCCACCACGCGCACCACGCAGACTTCACACACGCAGAGAATTAAGAAAATTCTCAGGTATGCAGATTTCCTTACGTTGTTTTTCCTTCACCGTTTGATACACGCGATACTTAATTTCTTCATTGAATATATTTTGAAAATTTTCATTGGAGGGGCATAAATCGATACTGAAGTCAAAATTTTTTTTTAAATATCTTGTAGGTAAATATATTTTAATACTTTTATCTAATTAGGTATACGATCATATTATATACGTGAGAGTTTGTATGGATGTTTGGTACTCTTTACCGCCGCAACTACTAAACCGATTTGGCTGAAATTTAGAATGGAAATAGATTTTACTCTGGATAAACACCTATGCTACTTTTCATTTCGGATTTGTGAAAAACTAAATTTCACGTGGACAAAATCGCGGGCGTCCGCTAGTATTTATTGTATAAATTTTCTATTTATTGTGTCTGCTTCTAATATAGGTCGAAGGTATATTGGTTGCGTAATTTTTAAACACAGCGCAGTACAGAGCGAATATTTTCATTTAATCTGGTTTCGACGGTTTTATGAAATTTTATACGTTTATAGGTATAGTTTTACATGTTTTATGAAATTTTATAGTCTACCTCAATGATTTATTTAATTAAGTTATGTTATTACACTTAGGAAATAAACAAAATATACATTTAAATATATACCAACAAGAGAAGTGATATAATGTGCAAAAACGGTCTTATAGCTAAAGAATCGCACGGATTTCTGAATATTTTCCTTGTTAATTCACTCGGCGCTTCCCAATTTAGCGACCAGTTATAATAATAATAATGTGTTTTTATTATTTACAAGATAGCCCTTGACTGCAATCTCACCTGATGGTAAGTGACGATGCAATCTAAGATGGAAGCGGGCTTACTTGTTAAGAGGAGGATGAAAATCCACAACCCTTTCGGTTTCTTCACGACATCGTACTGGAACGCTAAATCGCTTGGTGGGTAGGGTGGTAACTAGCCAAGGCCGAAGCCTCCCACCAGCCAGACCTGGACCATAATTTCTTCAACAATAACTATCTTATTCTATTCAATCCAATCTACACAAAATTTAAAGTTGAAACCATTGTTTTCTAATATGTTGCTGTAACACTAAAAGATTTTTTAATATATAATAAGTTTAACCTTAAGGGTCAAAATCAATTACACCCAGCGGGTAAATATAACGGCAGCACATCCTTTGGACCTCGGGCCAATTTTTCGCACTATTTCACCTGTCCGCACCACTGCTGTCTCGAACCCACTTCACATGATGTCGTTTTACTGGATGAGACAAATATACGACAATTATTATTACACTAAATATAATTACCGTATATTTTTCTCAGAGCCGTGATAGATAGTGGATAAAACCTCTACCTCCGATTCGGAGCGTAGGTTGTAATCCGGTCCGGTGCAGTATATGGATTAATATAGATTAATTTTGTGGAACTTTTCAGTTATGTGAAATTAATTATCACGTGTCTCAAACGGCAAAGGAAATATCATAGTGATAAAACCTGCATAATTGAAAATTTTCTTAATTTTCTACGAGTGTGAAGTCTGCCAATTCGCATTGAGACAGTGTGGTGGACTACCCGTTCTCATTCTGAGAGGAGACTCGGACTCAATTTAATGATATTTGTTTCTCTTTTAAAGTGTGTTCGAGACAGTAACTGCCTCGTTGATCCAGTAGTTATCATATGTGGTTTCGGATCACGAGGTCCTGGGTTCGATTCCTGGGTCCGAAATTTTTCAGTCCGAAGTTGGGAAGTTGGTGATGTTATGCTTCCCAGAGCACGTTAAGCCGTCGGTCTCGGTCATTATTATTTACATCTAATACCTGATAATGGTCATTATCAACCAATATTCGGCTCACTACAGAGCACAAGTCTCCTCTCAAAATGAGAGGGGATAGTCCAAGAGCCCACCATGCAGACCTAGGCGGATTGGCGGCCTACAATTCTCAAGTATGTAGGTTCCTCACGATGTTTTTCCTTCACCGTTTGAGACACATGATATTTAATTTCTTAAAATGGAAATAACTGAAAAGCACCACAAAATTAATCTATATTAATCCATATACTGCCAAGCAATTTCAAATCAAATCACATTTAGCAAGCTCTAACATTTTCCCGTGCACCATAAGATCGGAATACTAAAGTCAGACAAATCAGTTTCATAAATGTACTTTGAGTTTCATAAACCACTGAATTCAGTAATAATTTTTATATCGACGAAATATTAAACTATAAATTTATTATAACAAGAAATAAACGGTTAGTCAGTTCCAGGGTATATTTCTCCTTGTTGTCCTCAAGGGATCCGTGTAAGAACGCAGTGGATATGGGTCACATTATTTTTGGTAGCTGATTGAGTTACCCTGATCCTTTGCAATTACAATAGGGAGGCGAAGAATACGAGCAAAGCCTATATCTATTACGTGCAATACAGTAATCGTCGTTATCAACCCATATTCGGCTCACTGCTGAGCTCGAGTCTCCTCTCAGAATGAGAGGGGTTAGGCCAATAGTCCACCACGCTGGCCCAATGCGGATTGGCAGACTTTACACACATATTATCATAGATACATCGTAAGCTACTTGGATGTCTGATATAATCTATACTAATATATAAAGCTGAAGAGTTTGTTTGTTTGTTGGTTTGATTGAACACGCTAATCTCAAACTACTGGTCCGATTTGAAAAATTCTTTCAATGTTAGATAGCCCATTTATCGAAAAAGGCTGTAGGCTATACATATCCCTATATATTATCCCTGTACTCCTACGGGAACGAGAACCACGCGGCTGAAACCGCGCGGCGTCAGCTAGTCTCATATCTCTCTTCATATCATATCAATTTGCTCATCTCATGTAATTATATCCGACTTAAAACTTCACGATAGTTCATGTGATATAGGCAAAATAGTTTCATAAGCTTTAAATGGAACGTTTGCGGTAAAACAAGTTTTCTAAATTGGACTTTATGGTAATAGGTGTAAGGTTCGTTTTTAAATTTCAAGGATGTGTTTCGAATTATGTATTAAATGCTTAAAGTTCCTTAATAGGGATTGATAGTAGTAGCTTATCACGAAGTTTAACAATGTTAAGTGAACGTGTTAACAGAGTTGATGATCGAATGGTTAGTTTACAAATTACTTGAACAAGTTATTTCTTGTAGAGGACTCCAACTTTGTCATACCAAAATCGTGCAAGACAACGATGCATCGAATTACGTAGAGTTAGGATCATAGCACATTAGGTACCCGTCATCTCAACGCCTTGTGTTGAAAGTATTACGTGGAATTCTACGGACATACACTCAACACAAATCAACTGCGTAGCGTAACTAGTTGGCCTATTCACTAACTTTAACTTTGGTAACTTATGGCCAAGTCAATCTATTTATTTAAAATTTAAAAGATTTTTAATACTGATATGTTTACTTTAAGATGTTGTTGGGTTAGCTAATTACGTAATAGCTTGAAACAGAAGATTTCTTAATTACGGACAGAATAAAGTAATCGACTTTATATTACATGGATCTCATAACTTTTTGCGGTAATATAACTAATTGCGAGAATTGCTACATTTTATAAGTGTTGTTTTTTATGGCATAGTAGCTTTACTCTTGAGTCATTAACAATGAGTGGATGTCAAACAGCCAGAAAAATCAATCAATACTTCCAGTTTGCCAAACCGATCGATGCCCTCGGTCGGATCGATCTGAACATAATCCAAAATATAACGAAATGTCTCAAATACAAAAAAAAAATTAAAAATATTGACTTTTCAGTTTCTTTTTTTTTCTTCAAACAATTTTATATTGTCAAATGTATTTTGCAAATTTGTATTGTCTATGAAAGTCGCATAGCATAATCTAGATTGAAACAAATTTCAATACAGTAAGGCAACATTAAGGAGCGATACGTCTCGTATATTGGGCCGTTCGTCTCGTTTACGATCACCCTTACGTTATTCGATCAGCCTCGACCAGTAATAGTAACTCTTGGCCTCTCCCGAGATAGATGGAGAAAAACAATTTTATATGGACGTAGTTGTGTAATCCTAAACAATTCAATTTAGTTTTTACGAGTTTTTTCGGCATCAACTTAGTTGAGTTAACGAATAATAAGGAACTTAAGTTTCTTGTTACTTAACTTCAATTAAGTAACCATACTTCTAATGCCATGTAGAATTTTATCGAGTTCATTTGTATGTATTACACAAAATTACCGATTTAGATTAGATTAGTAGATTTTGTAACGGTAATTAAAAAAAACGGCAAATATAATCGCGTTTGTTGCACATCACATCATATCGCTTATAATATTACTAGCGGACGCCCGTGACTTCGTTCACGTGGATTTGAGTTTTTAACAAATCCCGCGGAAGCCATGAATTTTTGATGAAAAGTAGCCTATATGTTATCTATCTTCATTTTAAATTTTAGCCTAATCGGCTCAGCAGTTGCGGCGTTAAGGTAAGAAACATCTATACAAACTTTCGCGTTTATAAAATTATGGATTTAGTCTGAAAGTAAGAAGATCAGACAACAAGTTACCAAAAAACCAATACAGTATTGATACATTGATACATTTTGTTGTGTATTCCGTTATTTGTAGATACGGATAGACGTATTTACAAATACGGTAAACCAAACACCACCTCTCGCCGTTGGTTTCTGTTTTTATTTATTTACTTTATTCGTTAGTTTGTTCGTTACCTAACTGGATATCAGAAAAAACCAAACCAAACTATTCTAGTACATGTGAATTTTGTGAGAATCAAAATTCCGTCAAAAACCTTTCAGTAACTTTTTTCATAACCCCAAAAATAATATTCCGAAATCCAGAACATTTCATACTCGTACGTCAGTCAATATTTTCCTCAAAACTACGTTTCTAAAATAAACAAACAATTGGTTATGACAAATCCGACAACCAAAATAATGGATATGCTTTAGATGGATGAAAAGGTCATGTGTAAATACATAGGTTTTGATAAAGAACAACGCTTTATCCAAATAAGACATCAATTTGTGGAACCAGGGTTAAGTCACAATAAACTGAAAAGACATAAATGCTTTAGAAATGAAAAAAAAATATATGTTATAGTAAATCACACTTTGGACTAAAGAAAGCCCACACTGACACAACAAATAGAATCAAAACTATAATAATCAATTTACAATAACAAAACGTAAATGTTATTCCTCATCCTTAGACGTAATAAAATTTTATTATTTCTCCACTTAGCCGTAACGAAGGACGGACGGAGAGATAAAGAAGAAATATAGATCCGGAAAATTCTACAAAAAATAGGCTATTGACGAGGAAACTCTGTAAACAAGGAGATAACACGGTGATGATATCTGAGCTTTTTGTAAGAATTATTGGCCAGTCGGTTTCACGCTCCTCTGAGCATTGTATACATGTAAGAATAAAGTTTATTCCACGAGTCTTTATTCGTGTATTAACAATTTTAATATTATATTTTCTATAGAATGTAGGTACTCAGAATACATTATATATTGCTGTATACTGATTTCTAAAGTACTCAACGAGTCGCGAAGCTGAAATGGCAATGGGCGGGGCACATAATTCAAAGAGCCGATGGACCTTGGAGTCCCAAGGTGTTGGAACGGCGACAACGCAGTACAAAGCGCAGTGTTGGTGCAACGCTCGGGGAGTTAACTTCGAAACGGAGTGAAGTGGACATCAAGTGCTACCAGCGATACAAGTGAACTACAGCGAACTCGGCTACGATTTTGGACTACGAATTGCTTACGTTTGGAAGTGTGTATTGAATTTTGGATTAAGAAGTGGAATAAAGTCTTATAAGAGCCACCAGGTGTTTAATTCCAAATCCTCGAACTCTAGATCGTAACAATACTATAGTTAAACTTCACAAGAGAATCCACAGTTGCAGAATGCAGTAGTTAAGTTGTGCACTACTCACTTACACAGCATTCTCGTGATCTGGGAATATCAAATGTTATGCATTTGCACGGTTACTCGTCCCTTTAAACACGTGAGATGTTTATTTTGTGGTTCAAATTAAAAGTGGATGGCACTTTCAATTTTACTTGCTTTGCTATTGGTATTTTTGTAATATACTTGCCTCTTGTGCATACAGTTTACTGTTTTGGTATAATTAATCGTTTTTTTTTTCAAATTTGTTATGAATAGTAGGTAGGTGCATTTACTATTTATTTCTGATAACTCTATACGAAATGTAGTACATTAGACTTATGAATGCAGACTTTTTTAACTTCCCTTTTGCAATTTAAACTTGTAAAGAATAAAAAAAATATTTAAATTTTCATTTTATGTGGCATTACCGAAATCTTGTTACTAAAATATTGAGGACGCCAATTCGAAAAATTAAGGATATTTAACTATCAAAAGACCAGACAATTCCAAGTGGCTATAAAGATTTTGTGTCGATCTAACATTTTTTTTTTCATAACTCATGATAAAGATTTCCATTTTCCCTTTAGCTAAGCAAAAGGTTTGTAAGAATGAGTTCAAAATGTTTAATAGTAAATAGTAACTTGTCTTGAAACTGGTAAATTAAATATTAACGTGTCGCTTATAACTTGCACCATAACACGAATGTGAGACATCTTAATGAGTTGTAACTAAAAGCATGTGTGACGTCAGCAAGCAAGAAGCTTGAAAGTTTTACCTGAGTAACCAAAGTTGAACACTCCTGTCTACATTAAAAGCTGATGTCTACATTAAAATACCCAAGTAAAGTAAAGTAACTAACAGGTAGAGATGTTGGTTTGTTGGTCGACAGGACTCGTAAACTTACTTATTGCTTAATTTAAATTAACAAAAACAATATTTATGACGTACTTTAGCTAACCGAACCTAATAAAAATATGGCCACAAGAATCGTGTCGTGAATGATATGATGATATCAGATACATGAATGGCTTATTGCCTATGAGCAGATGGATTAAAAACCTCTACTTAGAAAGGAATCAAAATTTAAAATTCATCCTTACCTTACCTGGTCTACTCGTAAAGTGTAATAAAACATCCTAGTAAATAAAAAGGAATACTGCTCATCAAAACGTTTTTATAGGGAGCCATAAATATGAAATGTTATTTTTAGATCTGGTACTTAAACATACTGTATAAGATACTCTGGTCATATTTTGATACCACAAAGTAAAGGATTCAGTTTTGCTTTTTGATGTTAAATGCTTCCTGGGTTCAATTTCCGGTTGGATATTTTTTTGGGAAAATAATTTCCTGATTTTGTCCAATAACCGCCTCGTTCGTTATTGAAACTGCAACTCCGATTTATAGATGATACCTATTATGTTTTTGGCTCGAAACTAAAATTTTTATTTTTAATTTATTATCATTTTGTGTATTTTGTTTCTATTTGAATGTAATAAAAAGAAAATTTCTAGAAATAAAATAAATCTAAAATATTAATTATGGAAGACCACTTTTTTATATTTTTTTATTTTTTAACAATGTTTATAAAATACTAAATATACTACGAAAAAACTATTAAAGTGCACTTAACTAGCTCGCGTGAAGCAGTTAACTTAACTTCGAACTTATTTCACTAAATTAAACGTTCTACTGTTAAGTACCTACCTACAGAGAAAATTGTAAATAAGCAAAACTTCCATTTCATCTTCCACTTTACTTTGATCATATGCATACATAGATCAAAGAATTACGTGATATCAATGAATACAGCTTTGTGAAAGATGAATATATAATACATTTTTTTCGTTTATTAGATAGATATGCTTATGTCCTTCAGTGGACGTCCATCGGCTGATAGGATGATGATGATAGATAGATATATAGATAGAAAGACAGATAGAAAGATAGATAGATGATAAAAAAATCCTAGTTCGTTACTTTGGTGACGAATTTAGTAGTAGAGAAAATTTTCTTTAAAGTCTATCAGCATCAGACTAGTTCTAAGTACCCACTAAGTTACCCATATTATTTAACTATCAGTCTCACTACGCTAGTCCAATGTGGGTTGGCAAAATTTGTTAATTAGAACTTTTTTCACAATATTGTGGGAATGTATAATATGGCTTAAATTTCAACAGTTTCAACTTGAAACCTTTACGCGATTCCGAGATACAAGTTTTTGATAGACCATTAACAGAGGGATGACAAAGGCATTATACAATACTTTGTTCCGGGTTCCGTTTTGTGATACGGAACCCTTAAAAATTGTGATAATGTAATTTATATTATTTTTCTAGGTTTAAAAAATCTACGTCTTTAACCCAGCTACGGGGATTTCCGATCCGACATCAAAATGTTAGTGCATTTTTGCGTACACTAACCCGTTTCAGACAGCCTTTTACATTTAAATTCAAAATGACCCAAATAGCGGTGAAAAGAAATCTCTACTAATGCAAAAATAGCTTCTACAATGTTTACAGTCAAGTGACCTGTTTACCAGCAAAGAATACAGAAATGTATAAAGACTGGGTTGAAAGCTTTTGAAAGCGACTAACAAAAATGAATGCACTTATTCTAAACTCACAACAAACATTACAGAATGAATAGACATGCTGAAATAGTTCTGAGGGGTAAAATGAATTAGTTCGTAAGCTCTCTTATTCGTTTAACTGAGCCGAACCACGTTCATAAGGGCATCAGAACTGCTTTTGTGGGCCTCAAGCTAAAGCCTGAGGCCGCCCAAAAAAGCGCTGGCTTGACATCGTATACGGACTTGAGAGCCAACAAACTCAAGAAGTCGGATGCCCAAGATCGGGCAAAGTGGGTGAGATTATGTCGGAAAGCGGATCCCACATAGTGAGACCACGCTAGAAAGAAGAAGAAGAAGAGGGGCCTCAAGATTACTCTAAGCTAAAGTCCGAATGTCCGTTCTAGCCCAAGTGGGCGGTGGACTTTCGCTCAGCTTCTGTGTTTGGCATTCGGCGGTGATGCTGCTGCGGTGATCGTTTATAGGGACATGATAGTTAGCGTAATACGCACCGACCACGACCTTGACCAGTGGCAGCAACAACCAGGTTAACCACTTGGCAAATAAGCAAGAAATACATTAATATCCACAGAAGCCGTGATAGTCCAGTGGATATGACCTCTGCCTGCGATTCCGGAGGGTGTGGGTTCGAATCCGGTCCGGGGCATGCACCTCCAACTTTTCAGTTGTGTGCATTTTAAGGAATTAAATATCACGTGTCTCAAACGGTGAAGGAAAACATCGTGAGGAAACCTGCATACCAGAGGATTTTCTTAACTCTCTGCGTGTGTCAAGTCTGCAAATCCGCATTGGGCCAGCATGGTGGACTATTGACCTAACCACTCTCATTCTCGAGAGGAGACTCGTGCTCATCAGCGAGCCGAGTATGGGTTGATAATGATGAAAAATGTCATCAATACCGCAGGCCGTACCGGCAAGACTGGTCGTTGAAGCCTATAGCAAATCTATACACATATTATAACACATTTTTTTCAGTTTTTACGTCTGTGTTTTGTCTGTCTTGTTGACCTCTGAACTAATTTTAATAGAACTTTCATTGGAAATAGGGAAGGGTATTAAGTAACATATCGGAGCTACATTTGTGCCGATAAATCCATAGTCGCGGAATTAAAAATTAAATAATAATAATAAAGTATCTGCTAGTTTACTACGTGTACGTAATAAACACTTTTCGTAATTTGTGAAAAAAAAACCAAATAACTTGAAAATGAAAATACTAATAGTGAAAAAAAAAAACATTTATCCCTTATACAGTGACCTGTTTACTAGAATGAGATACTAAAATTTAAAAAATACAAACTTGAAGACGGAGATCCTTTTTAAAAGCGACTTACAAAAATGGACACATTTATTATAAGAGTCCTACCGTAAACACTGGAATGAATAAAAAATCTGAAATACTTAAATGCTCAAAGGAAAAGCTACAAGATAGCAAAAAGTTCGAGAATTAAAATGGAAAACGAATTCGGATTTTAGCGGCTTTTAGGATTAGCGTATTTATGCTTGTATAATCTATCTCTACTATAGAAATAAATTTTGTATTTGTAGCCAATTTCTTGAACAAGTAAACTATGATGATTATGATGATGATGATAATGATGGATGATGATGATTGTCATCGTAGAATCTTGCTCAAATTGCTATTGAAGAGATTTCGATGGAATTCCTGAATTTCGGTAATCACACTAATCTGGAAAACTACTGAACGAATTTGTATACGTATGAGACCAATGACAATTTTATAATATAGATAGGTTACGTACCTATAAAATCACCGCAAAAAGTGATCCGAATTTAGCTACAACACTGAACGTCATTTTGTCTTTAATTTCATTACATATTGAAATTAAAGACAAAATTGCGTGCGTATAGGTATATGGTTTTTACACTTCCTGAACACACAACTCGACATTGTAGACGATATTTATGTATTATTTGTTTAAATAACGTTCGTTGTTTAATAAGCGACTAAATGAAAGTAAGACAATTACCTATATCATTATCCGCCTCAGTTTTGGTGCGCTAGTGCCCTATCTCTAGTGTAAAATATCATTGTACCCATATACTTGTGGGTTTGAAATGGAAATTGAATGTAAGATTTTTAGTGATACTATGGCATTTTTTTTAAAAACAAAAAAAATGCCATAGTATCACTATATACAACACACATATATAAACCTTTAACAATTTTACGAGCAAAATATTATATTTATTACTTTCGAAACATTTTTATTCAGTTGCCGCCACACAAAAATATGCATGCAAATTCGAACCGTTCGTTTTCCATAAACTGTGAGTTAGCAAAATGAACATGCAATGAATACGCGTGAGGCTTTGATTTTACTATGTTGACAGCTTGATGACGTCATCCAACCGGACGAGAGCGAAATCCATCACCCACGCCCAGCCAGTCTATACGCTAATTTAGTGGCTTCTGGTTTTCAATTAAAATAAAACAGTATTCATATTTTTAGCAGAAACTTTAAAAGTGGATTTAAAAAATAAGAAAAAAGCAATGTTAATCAACAGTTATGATTCACGATATTTGTCAGGACTATTTAACAAATCAAATTGCAATCAAAACAAATCCTAGAATGGATGAGAATAGCTAAACAAATTCTAGAATAGATGGGATTGCTAAAGAAACCTTTAGCAATCCCAGAGGCGTGTGATTTCGAATGCAGGTCTAAGGGATCCTACCATTCACTGCTCAAGTCAATCTCTCTCACTCTTACTCTCCCCGCCTATCCCAAGTATGAAGGATTAGATAACAAGAGTTGTAGACGACTCGAACGCCACGAGAATATTGAAGCCGTACAGCGAGCGCCTCATATCGTCAGTCATTCCCGTTCGATCACTACCCCTCTCTAACTCCCTACTCTTTACGGAAACAATACGCCTAACAACCTACAATACGCAATACGTCGGCACGAGACAACACGAGATGGAATGACGTCATATCCGTCCTAAACTACTATTTCCTACAATAGTTCGTTCGTCATCAACCCATATTCGGCTCACTGCTGAACTCAAGTCTCCTTTCAAAATGACTGGGGTTAGGCCAACGGTCCACCACGCTGATCCAATGTGGATTGACAGACTTCACATACGCAGATAATTAAAACAATTCTCTGGTATGCAGGTTTCCTCACGATGTTTTCCTTCACCGTTAGAGACACATGATATTTAATTTCTTAAAATGCACACAACTGAAAAGTTGAAGGTGAATTCGAACCCACACCCTCCGGAAACGGAGGCAGAGGTCATATTCACTGGGCTATCACGGCTCTATGCGATATTATATTTCCTACAATATAATATCGTTTTGATTTCACTTGTTTATTTGTGCACAAACTTGTCTTCTTAATGAAATTATTTATATCCATCAATACTTAAGATTCTGATTACTATTGAAAGACAAATTATACACTTTAAATTTTAACTACACGATAAAATGTTTAGGTAATCTTTGCGAGTTGATGCTTAGGCAAAACGCTTCTTTATTGCTCAGCTAAAAATGCATATATGAAAAAGTTGGAGGTTGGAGGACTGGTTTCGAACCTACGCCCTCAGAATCGAAGGCACAGGTCGTATTCGCTGGGACTAACACAATCTTAAAACAAATAAGAAAATATAAACCCAGAATATCCGTGTTAACTCTCAAACTATATCCAAATAGGCTTATGGTATCTAAAAAAAAACCATCTACAGTTGCTACTAATCCCATTCCAAAATTGGATCGCGGTTTGCCAATTATTTCGGTCTGAAAATATACAAAACCACGTTCTACCTTCAACAAACCTATTCAGAGAATACCTTTCCTGCGTTTACAGAACATAAAAGCTATCAAAGGAGTATTTTGGGAACGCATTGCGATGTGCTGTGATGTACCAAGAGCTGGTGGCTAAAACTCAATTCAATAAAAGCTAAAAATTATTATACACACACATAAACATATTTACTTGTGAAAAATCAAAAACGCAGTTTTCTTTACATAAAAGACTCGTTTGTTTTTTAAATTTTTTTATGTTTATGTTATATCTGGCTAATATTCTCCTTATCTCCCCAGTTATCTTAAAAGTCTGAGCTTAGAATACTTTCACCTGCAGTGCAACGAGAGTTAAACTGAAATATTTCTAAATAAGCTTTCACGACACATGGCACATAATTCTTTTCACTATCTACAAATTATTGAGGGAACAATCAATTTTCGTCACAATACGGTATCTAAATGTTGCGGTAAATACGCCAGCAATTATGCCATTCACATCGGAACAGTGAAATGTTGTTTCCAGCATAAATAACCTTAGCAGCCCTTTTTCAAACACTGTCCCAAAACAGCTCTACTCATATTAAAATTTAGACATATTAATTTTTCCCACTAGCTTTCAGACTACAATCAGAGGATTCGACCAGATTTTGGACATCAAACGCCCGAAATGAAAGGCCATTCAAATCATTCAGTCAGCTGACACCAGCTCAATTTGAACATCCGTTAAATTTAAATAGCATTCAGCAACACCGCTCTCCGTTCTTGTGACCTTGCTCGTCTGAAGACGCCTAAGAGCACTCGCCTGAACAAGTAGCACTTTGCCGTTTCACACTCTCACATGCAGATATTGTAATACTATAGGTACCTTTGACCTTTTTTTATAAAGCACAAGCCGCCTCGCGGTACGATGTCGAGTAGAAAACGAAAGGGGTGTGGATTTTAATCCTCCTCCTAACAAGTTAGCCCGCTTCCATCTTAGATTGTATCATCATTTACCATCAGGTGAGTGTAGTCGAGGGCTAACTTGTAGAGAATAACTGCAAAAAAGGAGGCTCGTGCTTATCAGTGAGCCAAATATGGATTGTTAATGATGATGATAAATTCTTAACTACCAATTTGTAATGAAATGTTTACTTTAAAATAGACGCCACAAAGTTGCATATAAATTCTTCTTTAGTCCTCATGAAGTTTAAGAAATGTATCCACATTATTCTCACACTAAAATGGTGGCTCTAAATTAATTTTATGAGTGGTTTTGCTGTGACAAAGGAGCAAACAGCGGATTCAGAGCTGTTAAAGTGACAAATGTTGAAAACATAATATATCTCTCTTGATAAACACGCGCGAGTCTTTTCAACCGACGAAAGACAGAGGGAAGGTTAACAATCGACGTGTACATACAGGGTGTCCCGTAATTAATGAATAATATATAAATGGTGGATACATCACCTAATTATCTAAAACTAATTTGAATAGTTTACCAATAAACCCAAGTTATATATTTTGTTCGGATATTTAAATTTTTTTTTCTTGAATCAGATCTTTCAATGCTGTAGCTGTAGTAATTAAGATTTTAAAGATCTGATTTTTGTTATACATTGCGGATTAAATTACCAATGTACTATTTTATGATAATACTATTTTTGTAGAAAAAACTTTGAATGCAATAATTATTTTTCTTTCATTAAGGTGACCCGATTAAAATAAAATGTTCTGTAAATGTATGGAGCTGAAGTGTACTATTATTTTAAAAACTTGTACACTTAGCGACGTTTATAAATAAGTATAAAATATGTGTAAAAAAAATACGCAATTATTTCTATACTTGCGTATTTTTTTAAGGCTTAGAAACTAGCGCGTTATCGTAACATTCGTTTTCGCAAATGACATTATTGTGTCGGTGCAAATGATAAAAGCAAATGTTTTTACTAAGATTATTCTTTATACTTTGACCAGCGGCGTGCATAGCGTCGCTACGAACGGCGACGTTTCAAGGGTCGTCTTATTCAAGCAAGCGTGAGTTTCAACAGTGCGCACCATATCACCATACAACTATTACAAATACTAAGTATATATTCATATACGTTGGTGAATTTTATTTACACAAATATTAAAAATTGCTTACAATATTTCTAGAGTTTTGAGTATTGAAGAATCAGTCAATACAGCCAGGGTTTCAGGAGGCTTGAAAAATAGGCATTATCATCAGCAATGAAGAAATTAAGAGCTTTACAGCAAAGCCTCCTTTTTCCTTTGAGAGAAGGTGATAATATTAAGCCCACCATATAGATACAGCGTGGTGGGCCATTTAATATGAAACAACAAGATTATATTTTGTTTATTGCACCCCTTTCTATTTTTATTTTCGCAACTAAAAGTATTCTAAGTCGTTGTTTGTAATATGACCTCAAATTGTGCCAAGATTCATTTGAATTAATGTAGTAGTTTCGGAGTGTTTTGAAGAATTTTTATTATTAAGTTAGTTGTGCTTTAATAATGGATTCGTTAAATTCGTCTTTAAATATAACAATTAAATATTCTTAATAATATAGGTATTTATATTGCACAGCATTACACGAGTATTTTCTTTCACCGTGTAACATTACGAATGTTACACAGTTACGGAAAATAAAGCAAAAAGATTCGAAGCGGTTGAAGCGGTAGCAACTTCTTTGAAACATTTTTGACATAACTGCCGAAAATGTTTGCAACCAGAAAAAAATTTCTTGCGCGCTCATTTCCCATTGTGTTTTCAAAAAGTTCCTTGCTCGCTTTCAGTAAGAATGAATACGCTAATCTCGAAAGCTTCTGAAATTTGAATTCTGTTTTATTTTATTCATTCTTAAACTTTTATCCTAGATTTCTCTTCAAATACTTCAGGGTTTCAGCATTTTTATTCATTCCAATGTAGCGTTTAC
This sequence comes from Bicyclus anynana, assembly GCF_947172395.1. Classification (NCBI taxonomy): domain Eukaryota; kingdom Metazoa; phylum Arthropoda; class Insecta; order Lepidoptera; family Nymphalidae; genus Bicyclus; species Bicyclus anynana. The sequence goes on from NC_069084.1 coordinate 5,444,534, forward strand.
GGTATACTTAATCGCTGTATTCATTATTACCAAGCCGCTCTCGAAAGGAGTTTCCACTCTGGTTTTCGCATTTATTATCCTTTATTATGAATAAAAGAGGTCGCTTTTGCTAAGATTCAGTACTTTTTGGCAATTAATAAACAATAAATGATGTGATTATAGTATGTAAATGCTTCGTTAGTCCAGTGGTTAGCCTATGTGGCTTCGGATCACGAGGTCCTGGGTTCGAATCCTCGGGCTATGAGATACTGAGTTTTTCCTCACTTCTGAAAAATATTTAGTGAAATTCTCAGCCCAGAGTTGGGAAGTTGGTGCTGCCCGTGCCTCGGAAAGCACGCCCCACCTTTGGTCATTATCATTAACATCTGATAGTGGTGGTCGTTAAGGAAACGTTATCATCCTAAGTCTCAGACCAATCACAAAAGGACCTGCCTCGCTAGATATTACGCCCCTGTCAAAGATCAATGATCTTACTGAGCATTATAAAAACTATTTCTGTAGAATAGTTGTTTCCCTATGAATGCGGTTTGTGAATGGCATTTAAAACGGTCAACAACTTGTAGTTTACTAAAAGATGAAGTTACGTTTCATTTGTAAGTATTTGTAACTTAATTTTATCAAATTTTTAATAAAAATAATGTTTAAAAAAACGATTATATTCGATTCTTCTGACGGAACAGCAAAACATCGATCAAGCAATCGAAAATTCTGTGTAAAGAGTGTAAGCGATGAAATTGTTAGTCTGTGTAAAAATTACACGTGTGTGTATTGCGAACCAAATTTACAGTTGTGTGTGTAAGGACACAGAATATATTAATTGGTGTTAAATATTTTTGATGTGTGAGTTTACCTCGTCCCCCTCAAGAAATGACAGACAATTTTGTTGCAGAATTTGGGTTTATGGGAATTTAAACATCTCCATATCTAATTCCTCTAAGCCCTAACCCACCAACCAGAAGCAGCGTAATGGGAGGTTAAAGAATTTATAAAGTATAAAATCCTAGATCCAAGCAGAGATCTTAATCAAACCCAGGTTATCTCTACTAATAACCGAGGTAAGTGTGCCACAGAGCTCACAAAATTCAATGCTAATCAGCAGGTATAGATAATTAATGATATACTTAGCCATTTAGCTAACGAACTTAATCAAGTGTTAGTGATAACGGCCAGGTCAAAGGCTTAACGTGCTATCGAAGCACGGCGGATAATCAGAGGCTAATTTCAGACTGCCAGATACACTTCCCAATTTAAAATCAACGTTGGATAACCACATTTTTACATGTATAAGAATATGGGGGTCCTTATATCGTATATAAATAATTATAACGAGTAGTATTTTCAAACATTTTTTTATTATTCTTTACAAGTTCGCCCTTGACGGCAATCTCACTTGATGGTAAGTGACGATGCAATCTAAGATAGAAGCGGGCTAACTTGTTAAGAGGAGGATGAATATCTACACCCCTTTACGGCCTTTACGGTTTCTACACGACATCGTACCGGAACGCTAATTCGCTTAGCGGTACATCTTTGTCGGTAGGGTGATAACTATCCACGGCCGAAGCCTCCCACCAGCCAGACCTGGACCAATTAAGAAAACCTCAATCGGTCCAGCCGTGGATCGAACTCAGGACCTCCGTCTTGTAAATCCAAGCGCTTACCAATGCGCTACGGAGGCCGTAAAGAACGAACATACGGTGCTGGCGCTGGGGACCCAGTAAGGAGCCTGTGAAAGTACACAATCAGAAAAGAAGAACTATGCCATTTTTAATCAACATCGTTAGCTTAGTATGATAAAAAAACTTAACATTTCAATATCTAGACATTACATAATTAATGAACCAACAAAAACTTCATTAAATTTCGGAAAAGCTGTTTGAATATTACACATTCCTTGGGCTCGGCGGCAAAGTTGCTTACGACACACATTTTCTTGCGTGTTTTAATTATTCAAAGAACAATTTCAGCCCTCCCCGTGGTTCCACCACATGCTCGCAAATGTACTATACATGTTGAAACATCTATACATGTTTTATTTAAGTAATTGTTCATTCAAGTACATGAATGCGAAGTTAATTTTGTTCCAGCTGAAGTACTATTTGATTAATTAACAGAAACCATTTTACTGTGAGCCAATATACGATTCAAAAGTATGGACAAATGATATGTAAAGTTTAATTAACTTTATATCCACGGAAAATATGATAAAAAGAAATAAAGAAGTTAAGATTTTTAGAATTTTTAACCGACTTCAAAAAGGAGGAGGTTCTCAATTCGGTCGGTATTTTTTTTTTTTTTTTTTTTTTTTTTTTTTTTTTATGTATGTACACCGATTACTCAAAGACGCCTGGACCGATTTTAAAAATTCTTTTTTTGTTTGAAACGGTATAGTCCCCATTTGGTCCCATTGCCATCATGTCAAGATCTGATGATGGGATCCTGGAGAAATTGAGGGAAACTTTCGAAAATTATATGGGTGTCTAGTGTGTTCGTATACTTTTCCATTTAGTACTTTTAAGCACTACAATTTCATGAAGGTTTAAAATTGATCTGATGATGGAGCCATAAATCAGACGAGGGAACTCCTCGGCGAATTACAGCAGTCACCTTGTGTTTGGGCTTGATTAATTTGTATTAATGAGAACTTTCCACATAGATAGGTTGTGACTGTCATTTAGGGGTTTGGTGATGAAGACCAAGGACAATTAAGGGAACCCCTTAACGGTTTACGGTAGCTACCTTGTGCTTGGGCTTGATTAATTTGTATTGCTGAGAATTTTGTACCAAGATGGGTTGTGACTGTCATTAGGGATCTGATGTATTCGTTTGAGATGAAATTTTACACTAAAAATGGAAAAATAATAAAAATTTTAATAAAAAAAATACAACCGACTTCAAATCCTAAAAACGTACCCACTAAACTAAAAAGTGAAAAATAACATATGTTCTACCTGCTGATCAGTTTGAAGGCGGTGCTTAGCCGGTTTTGATTAATTTAAGCCATTTCTGACAGGACTACATGAAACAACACTGTCTGCAAAATCTAAATCTATGAGATATTCTCACATGGCTTGAATTAATACATCACCGGCTTAGCACCGCCTTCAAACTGATCAGCAGGTAGAACATATGTTATTTTTCACTTTTTAGTTTAGTGGGTACGTTTTTAGGATTTGAAGTCGGTTGTATTTTTTTTATTAAAATTTTTTAATTAAAGGTAGCTTTAACTAAGTTAATCCCTCCCGATCTAGCCTGTACCGTTAGGGTTCGCTTATCTCTGGTTCTTCTTTAATATATTCGACAAATCGCTGCTTATAAAGGTATACTATGAACTAACAAGAATTATTAATTGTTCATCAGGTACAAGTTAAGTTTTCTGATGGTCATAAGGTATTTTAGCCGTGATAGCCCAGTGTATATGACCTCACCTCTGCCTCCGATTCCGAAGGGTGTGGGTTCGAATCCGGTTCGGGGGATGCACCTCCAACTTTTCAGTTGTGTGCATTATAAGAAATTAAATATCAGGTGTCTCAAACGGTGAAGGAAAACATCGTGAGGAAACCTGTATACCAGAGAATTTTCTTAATTCTCTGGGTGTGTCAAGTTTGCTAATCTGCATTGGGACAGCGTGGTAGACTATTGGCCTAACCTCTCTCATTCAGAAAGGAGACTCAAGCTCAGCAGTGAGCCGACTATAGGTTGATAACGAACGAATATAAGATTGCTTGATGCAATCAGTCAGGAACAAAAGTTTGTACCCTTAGAATTTCATTTCTAAAGATAAGGTTGCTGAGGTCCTTCTCCAAAGTCCAAACGGTTATTAAAACTCATCTTTTCAGTGTACATAGTTACTTTCCAATTATGGATAATTAATGAGTTAATAACGATTCGCATGCATCAGTATAGTTACCGAATTGGGTCACCATTGCTTACCGTATGCTGACACGCAGTTACTGAGATTGACTTGCAAATGTGCACAAATTTGCTTATTCCCTTGTACACTCAATGTTCTTCACGGGAAAAATTTGGCCTGCGACGTCTGTTCTGGAAACAAAAACTGGTTGTACAACTAGATGCACTTTTGGTAAAACGTGAGAACTGAATACTCATACAGACTGACACTTTTAGGAAAAAAGTGTTTTGACGAAAACTTGATGTAATCCATATATGTGTACTACAGATAAATTACAATTCCTTAGTCATGAAAGTGATTATCGAGTAACTCCTCGTTGTACTTCATTAACCTTCGATATATAAATCGATATAATCGATAATTTTTAACGTCCTTATTAAATGGATTGTTATCGCCGCGTTGCAACGACTTGCGGTACGATTGGCTTCAGTGTGCTCGTGGCGTTCGTCCGTCTACATCTCTTGTTGTGTAATTCTTTATGGGTTTAAAAGAGGAGTATTTGTTAACAGTCAAAGGATCCTTTAACCCTACACACATCGATCATAAGTGCGTAACTTCACTCAAGGTCATTCTCTGCCATCCTAGGGTGACGGTTATTTTGGTTACAGTTTGATTTGTTAATTAAGTTGTGACAAGTGTTGTGAATCATAACCTTTGTTCGACATTCGTTTTCTTATTTTTGTAATCACTTCAGAGTCTGCTAATAGGATACGGATATTTAACGACAATTTTTTTCGAAGTAAAGTGGACTTTAAACAGTAGTGATTAGTTCAACTTCAACTTTGCTCTGAAATAAATTGAGGCTGAAATCTCAATCCGCGTTTATGAATATGGAGGTAAAAGTAAAAAGACAATTTCTTGTCAACCAACTTCAATCCAAGGGATGGTTGTATAGCTTGGCAACTTTGTTTGTACACTCCCGATGTTCCGCGCCGGGCCCGGGGCTTGTAGCGATGAACGATTTTTCATTACCCACGACTGATGCACGTCACTTCCCCGCACGCACGATGACACACCTGCGCAGTCTTTCCCCCTGTTGCCCGCATATCATGGGAGTGTTATCAACGAACTTGCCAGACAATAGTTTATCATGTATAAAATAATGAAGTGTATGGAATTTAAGTGACTGACTCGATATAAATGTCCTAAAGTCTTCCTACACCGAAGGTTGCCTGGAAGAAATCGCTACTTAGCGATAAGGCCAGCTTTTGTATCCTGATCTCTTCTTAATATGTTTTTATTTCACTTGTATTTGTCTTTGTGGTGTGCAAATAAAGAATATCTATCTATCTATCTATAGAACTGAGCATTTTAGCATTATTGTGTGTCCTTTTGCGATGAAATCATTATCTTGTAAGAGATTCTAAGGGACCCGTAATATAAACTGATACCGAAAGACACTCGAGTCCACTTGCTAGTAACTACAATCTACAGTTTCCAGATTGTCCACCGAGAAATTGTTGTAGAGCGGCGACACACAACCAACCAGGTTTAAATATAATCGAATAAAAATCCACACCCCTTTCAGTTTCTACACGACATTGTACCGGAATGCTAAATCGCTTGGCAGTACATCTTTGCCGGTAAGGTGCTAACTAGCCACGACCGAAGCCTCCCACCCGCCGTAATGTTTACCTAATGTTTAGCCGACGGCTGGCTCTTGTAGGCACGGGCCACACACACCACCATCTACCTAACTCTGAACCAATAAGGCAGAACCTGTTATCTATCGCTATGTATGACAATGTTAGATGAGTCTATCTAACATTATTGTGGGTGTATTTAGCGGAAATCTTCGAATGGTTAGCCATGAGCCTTTGGTGGAACGCGCTTGCCTAGTAGAATGTGCCTATTTACTCTTCACACTCCAGGTATATCATCTGAAGATGAGAAAGACGTGACGGGCATTGCTGTATTGATTCTGGTGATGTTACAGACACTTAAGACAACACGTATGCCTCAAGTTTTCGGCACGTAACAAAAGGTTAAAAGTGGCGCGGAAAACAGAAGCTGGTAGGGCATTGTACATCTTTGCACTGCGTATAAGGAGAGAGCATCTCAGAAACTGAACTGATAGTACGCGTCCAAGGGATATCGACAACATAGCGGTGCTATACGTAGCTTACTTAATTCTTTTAAGATTGGAACAGCGGTAAATAAATGGCACTTCACTTTCAATATTTCACTCTTCTTGTATATTAATTAATCTGTGCTTAACGGTGTAGGTTGACGATTTAGTTTTTATGTAAATAATGGATTTTTTTGAAATGTAATCTTATTATTGTATCGTTTACTGTTTGTTGACCCAAATAAAAAAAATAAAAAAATAAATATGAAAGCATTTTGATAAGGTTACATTACTGAATTAGTTAAATTCATAATATAAAATTATACTGGAATCATACAGTGTTATTGGTATCTTCATGTTATTTCTTAACAGAACTGTTAGTTCTGTGCGCTTACTCCATTCAAACTTTAGCCTTTATTGATTTTGAGACAAAGCTAAGATGTTTCAAGTTACAACTATTTCCAACAAAATCTTACAGTCAGCACGTACTTGTGAGTGTAAAGGAAATTGTTAGTTATCTTGTATCTTAGTAAAGGTACTTTTGTTCAGTTTGTTTAATTAAATTATTTATCTGCTGCAACTGACGACTAGGTATCTTGTTCTTAAAATGCATATAATGAATTTTACTCCTAAATAGTGAATTTTATAGATAATCTATGATAGAGGAGCTTAATATAAAATATCATATTCTTCAGAAAAAGAAATGAAGACTCTCTAGAACTGCAGCTACTTCTATTATATATTAGAACGGGTTTAGAAAGCTGCTCTAATAGAAATTTGGCTAGGCAGGGAGAATAACGAGCGGAGGAGGTGAATGTTAATCGAGTGTCAAGGAATTCCTTAACTCTACATCCAGTTCCAAGTCCTGGACCTTGCTTTTATCTCTCTACCACGCGATGGACCCAGCATTCACACGGTGAATCCATGGATTGCTAAGCTATTCGTCTCTCTCAAAGATCAGTTCAGGATGTCATCATCACATCATCATCACCATTAACAGTCGATGGACGTTCACTTCTGGACATAGGCCTGGCATGGACTTCCAAACAAAACGGTCTCGAGCCGCCAGCATCCAGCGGCTCCCTGAAACCCGCTTGATGTCCTCGGTCCACCTAGTGGGGGGTCGACCAACACTGCGTTTTCCGTTGCGTGGTCACTATTCCAGTACCTTAGGACCCCAACGTCCATCGGCTCTTCGAACTGTTGCCTGCCTATTGCCACTTCAGCTTTGCGAGTCGCTGATCTATGTCAGTAACTTTGGACTTGGTTGATCTCCTCATTTCTGATTCGATTACGCAGAGAAACTCCAAGCATAGCTCGCTCCATCACCCGCTGAGTGGAGTTATGGATTTCATATTTTCTAAATTGGCTCAGGTCTGGCCTGGAGATAGGCATTGGCCGTGGCTAGCTATTACTACCTTACCGGAAAAGAGGAAGGCAGAGGAATAGGTAGAATAAATTTGTACCTATTCTAATTAAGAATAAATCCAATTAAGAGGAAAAATAGTGCGATAGTTGGTATTCCGGTCCGTTTTCGAATGTCTGAATGGTTTCAGACATTCGAAAACGGACCGGCTTATATAGACACGAGATATCGTGAAGACAAACACATAATTAGATTTTATTATTGTCGACCAATAGCATTGGATCGCTCTTTAGTTGCGGTGGAACGAGAAAATACTTTCAATTTGACTTTTCTTTTTGCAATGTAGATACCCTTTAAATAGGTAGGTAGGTACATATAAAATTCTTGTTAGGATTATTGCTGTACAAAAATGGTTTCCAAGACATCTCTCTAATAAACTTACGATTTTTTTTATATTTATATAATTTTTTTGTTACTGCTACCATGGCAGGGGTCGGGCACTCGGAATGATTTTTCAAAGGCCGGGCCAGCCCTTTTATCTAAATAGTGTGCCCGCATATTTCACGGCCTATCCATTTTTCTTCCCTTTTCACTTCCACGATAAATCACCAGATTTTCGTTTAGTGATATAAAAAGTAAAATAGCGGTAGTACTTCCGTCACCTTCCTGGTTCATCGATCCGTCAGCCAGCAAATCCCTGTGGTTTCGGATGGATTTCAAGTATTACGTGCCTGAAATCATACGGGATTCGCGTTCATGTTTCTTATATCTTACGAAATAGGGATTACATTGGTTTATTTATTAGGATATTGGACTTTGTTTCTAGGTCAATACGTGTAATGTTCGTCGGGTCGTATAAAATTCTTAGAAGGATGATACTTTGTGATTGCAAATTTTATTGTGGGTCATGTATTGATTTATTAAATTTCTACTACTTCAAAGATATACCTGTTATTTCTGTTTAGTAAAAGGCAAAGTTTCAGTGGAGACGAATATATTTATCTAAACTTGGAAAAGTAAAGTAGGTCATATCAAAAATAGCGCTCACTTTGCCAGCCCTAAATAAAAAATCGATATTGTACTTGTCACAGTCATAAAGTTATTTTTCACTACTCTTGCTCAAAAACACTGTCATATTTCCACTCCACAGCGGGGCTAAGCAAGCATTTTAGCCTCTAGGGGCTGAAGTAATTTTGTTTGTCCGTTACGAGTACTAGCCAAGTACTAGCCTACTATATAACAGAGGAGGTTTTATTCAACAATAGAACCATTATAGGTAAGGCCCTGATTGTTTTGAAAAATAAATAAAAAACTTTCAATTGGAATAAAATGCAGCGTTCTTGCCTGTGGAATGCGTTAATTTTTTGTTTAATTTTTATTGAGTTGCGAATAGAGAAAGATTTGAAGACATGGGACATTCTTTACGGTTTAATACCTTTGCCTTTTTCTCATGTGAAAAAAATAAAATTAAAAAGCGAGAAATCTATACTAATATTATAAAGCGGAAGAGTTTGTTTGTTTGTTTGTTTGATTGAACGCGCTAATCTCAGGATCTACTGGTCCGATTTGAAAAATACTTTCAGTGATAGATAGCCCATTTATCGAGGAAGGCTATAGGCTATATTTTATTTAAAAAAAATTAGGGATCCTTCCTAAAACTCCAATAATGTAACCCAAGGTGTACATGGCGCCTTCCCAACAGTCTGCTAATTCCCTCAAGCATTGTCATTGCTATTCAAAAGGCCAAGGGGTTGCAAATACAGCAGCGTCATTCACTCGCAGCACACATCATTTTCTACAAAAAATTTCGCGACAGCATATATCTATCTATCTATCTATCTATCTATACTATAATAAAAGAGTAGAAATCGAGTGTCTGTACTTTGACCAAATTCAAGACCAAACTAAAATCAAGTTAGGGCGATTAGAAATGAGCAATAGAATACAAAAATATATTTTTTATTTTTTTGCCTGTCTGTCTGTCTATCTGTCTGTCTGTCTGTCCTTCTGTCTGTATGTTCGTGCTATTCTCTGGTTCTGCTGAACGGATTTTGACGCGGATTTCACAAATAGATTAAGCAAAGTTCAGGGCAACATATAGGCTTTGTTTCATTAAAATCGGACAGATAGAAAAAAGTTATCTTGAAAAAACCGGATTGCTCAAATTGATTCGCAGGCGTTATTTGGAGAAACAAGATTTCCACTAAAACTGTGTAATATCGATATTGAGGCACATATTCTATACTCAACTGACCAATTTGTTTGTTTATTTGGTTGAAAGCGCGAAACTAATCTCAGGAACTACTTAAAAGTTCAGGTTCAAACTGAATAATCCTTTTTGTGTTTAAATAGTCACATTGTCTACTTTTTTATCGTAAAATGTTATGCAAGATTTATTACTATAAAAAATACTTATCTATATACTTATAATAAAACTGTAACAGGTCAAATTACAGAACTTTTTGATTAATTTAAAAAAAATATATATCATAGGGCATTATACAATCGATACTGAATTCAAAAACATTTTATTTCGATTATTTGTCTGTCTGTCTGTCCCTATTTTTTGTTGTCCGGGCATCACACTGAAACCTTGAATGAATTCAAATGAAACTTAGCACGGTTGGAGAACATAATACGGGGCAGGTTATAGAATACATTTATAGCGAAAATAAAATCAGAAGAGGGTGAAATAGGGGTTGAAAGTTTGTACGTAAACTTTATTATAGACCGGTATTTGGCCGGGAGTTTGTGATAGGGTCTTTGACCGTGACTACGGCTGGGTATTTTACCCAAACAAAAAAAAGCGCGGCCTTCGGTCGGTGGGTTGTAATATGGCCTCTGATCGTGGCTACGGCTGGGCATTTTTCCGATGCACAAAAAACGGAACGCGTGGCCTTCGGCCGCGCACCGTATTGTAGCCCGGCCTTCGGCCGGGAGTTTGTGATACAGCCTTCGACCGTAACTACGGCTGGGCATTTTACCCAAACACAAAAAATGGAACGCGTGGCCTTCGGCCGGGAGTGTATGATACAGCCTTCGACCTTGACTACGGCTGGGTATTTTACCCAAGCAAAAAAAAAGCGCGGCCTTCGGCCGGGGTTTGTAATATGGCCTCTGATCGTGGCTACGGCTGGGCATTTTTCCGATGCACAGAAAACGGAACGCGCGGCCTTCGGCCGCTCACCGTATTGTAGCCCGGCCTTCGGCCGGGAGTTTGTGATAGAGCCTTCGCGCACTGTATTGTAGCCCGGCCTTAGGCCGGGAGTTTATGATACAGCCTTCGACCGTGACTACGGCTGGGCATTTTACCCAAGCACGAAAAACGGAACGCGTAGCCTTCGGCCGGGAGTTTGTGATAAACCCTTCGACCTTGACTACGGCTGGGTATTTTACCCAAGCAAAAAAAAAGCGCGGCCTTCGGCCGGGGTTTGTAATATGGCCTCTGATCGTGGCTATGGCTGGGCATTTTTCCGATGCACAGAAAACGGAACGCGCGGCCTTCGGCCGCTCACCGTATTGTAGCCCGGCCTTCGGCCGGGAGTTTGTGATAAAGCCTTCGCGCACTGTATTGTAGCCCGGCCTTAGGCCGGGAGTTTGTGATACAGCCTTCGACCGTGACTACGGCTGGGCATTTTACCTAAGCACGAAAAACGGAACGCATAGCCTTCGGCCGCGCACTGTATTGTGGCCCGGCCTTCGGCCGGGAGTTAATGATGCAGCCTTCGAACGTGACTACGGCTGGGCATTTTACCCAAGCACGAAAAACGGAACGCGTAGACCCAAGCACGAAAAACGGAACGCGTAGCCTTCGGCCGCGCACTGTATTGTAACCCAGCCTTCGGCCGGGAGTTTGTGATAGACCCTTCGACCGTGACTACGGCTGGGCATTTTACCGATGCACAAAAAACGGAACGCGCGGTCTTCGGCCGCGCACTGTATTGTGACCCGGCCTTCGGCCGAGAGTTTGTAATACAGCCTCCGACCGTGACTTCGGCTGGGCATTTTGCCCAAGCACAAAATACGGGACGCGCGGTCTTCGGCCGCGCACTGTATTGTGGCCCGGCCTTCGGCCAGGAGTTTGTGATGCAGCCTCCGACCGTGGCTACGGCTGGGCATTTTACCCAAGCACAAAAAAGTACGTACTTTGTTGTGCACCCTCTTTCGTCCGGGAGTTTGTGATAGGGTCTTCGACCGTGGCTACGGCTGGGCACTTAACGCAGACACAATTAATTGCACGCCGGCCGTCGGCCGGGGGCTGGATAGGGCCTCCGACGATGGCTACGACTTTGCATTTTACCCAATCACAAAAAACGCGCACATTATTGTACACCGGCCTTCGGCCGGGGCTGTGATTTTATAATTTTTATATATAAAACATACGAAAATATAAATAGAAGGGGTGACGGCGTCGAAAATGTACATCGATTTTCACGCGGACGAAGTCGCGGGCACCTACTAGTTTGAAATAAAAAGAGAGAAGTGTGTATTATTCACAACAATTGTTGTGAATAATACACACTTGATTACCTCACATACTCATTATTAATCTTCATAGTAATCGGAAATTATGTAACCGGGTAAAAGCATCTCCCTTAATATCCAAAATTTTAGACTTTGTACGTTTAATTTTCAATTAAAATAAATCATTAAATATTGAACTAAACAATTTTATTTTCTCGCAATCGTAGTAAAAAGCAGAGTGTAACACGTGGGGCTAAACCCATTATAAACTCGGTTTCTATTTAGGCGACCTCGTATATAATGGGTCTTTTAAGCCCCTTGTATAACAATCTACTATTTTGTAGTTAGCCAAATTCAAATTTAAAGCCTTTTATATTATTTTCATAGCTTATTTATCAACAGTAACATATTTAAATTTATTTTTTGTGCTATGTATGTTAGTATTGATCTTGTCTTGATCAGGATCCTACAGGATGCAATCGAAATTATGTTGCATTAAAAATTAAACTAGCTCAAACTTTCGTTAAATCACTACGCACTTATAACATTTAACAATCTATACTAATATATAAAGCTGAAGAGTTTGTTTGTTTTATTGAACGCGCTAATCTCAGGAACTAGTGGTCCGATTTGAAAAATTCTTTCAGTATTAGGTAGCCCATTTATCGAGGTAGGTTATAAGCTATATATTATCCTCGTACTCTTAGGGGAACGAGAACCATCCGGGTGAAACCGCGCGGCGTCAGCTAGTCCGTCATATTGTACAATGTAATTGATCGTGTTGGGGCCACTCTACTCGTGGAAAGCAGTTTTCAAATGTTAGTTTTGGATTAAGCTAAGCATTAATTTGTTATTAAATAAATACATGAATCACATCTAGTTGCGAATAACAACACCGAAATTGTTGTTATTTTCTTTCTAGCAGAAAGAATGCCTATATCTTGCCTATTTGGAGCTCAACAATGACATAAATAAAGAAAAGATACTCCGCAACAAAACAAGTCAGCAGCAATATTACCGGCTCGGCGTCGCAAAGCGTTATAAATGGCCACAAAAACATTTTTGCCAGCTTTTTAATTAACATTTTGTTTTTAAAACCAACGGGCATAAAATTCAGCGGGCACTGTAAACAATGAACTTGATAGAAAATTAAGTATACTTGGATAAGACAGTTTTTCTTCGGTAAGAAATTAATTCACTCGCAAAAGCCTTTAAGGCTTTTATCGTTAATAACTAAACCTGAAGCAAATAGAAACCAATCTAAAACAGTTAGTTAGTTCTTTAGTTTCTTATGATATTCTAATGCGCTAAAAACGTGCTGTTACTTTCTTTGTATCACGTATTTCACCAATTTCAATATCGTAATGTACCTTACTACGCACTTGTACCGTAATGTAATATAAAACCTTCATCATCCGTCTAAAATCGTTTATTTTTATAAATCTTAGCAAAGACTTTTTATGTTTTTAATTGTTGTATTTTAATAATTTTGACAATAAATGACAACAATTTATAATTAAAAGAAACACAAATATTTATTTACTTTTTGAGTGAATACTGGCTGTTTTTGGTGCATTGGGCTAAAAAAGAAAAAAAAACTCTGGTGTGCGCACTTCGCTACCTGTACAAATATGACAAGCGTATCAAAATGTCATTTTATGAAAAACAGGCAAAGATGCAAATCATTTTCAGAAAGTGTGTTCAAAGTGTGTTTCTTGATGCATTATATGCACTGTCCAAAGAATACAGAGCATTTTTATCCAGCACTGTATCTCGAAATTTGCATTGTAACATAACCATTTTTTGGTTTATAAAATGTCGTTTTAACTTTCTTGTACTTGATAACTAATCACTAAGAAGTGAAAACACCGTGAGGTTATTTAATCAAAATTCTCAGAATACTCATAATAAGGACACAAGACAATTCTAATGTCTCAAACATTCTCGGAAGTCTGAACAACAGACTGAAAATTATCAAAAACTTTTTGATTGCTTCGTTGACTTGATAAAACTTTAAATGATTTAGTAATTTCTAAGAAACTTTAAGGCTTCTAAACTTGATTTAAGAATTATTTCCGTTACTTCCTTAATAATTTACTGTACTTAATGGTTCTTTGTAGATTACTGAACCCTGAAAATTTGTGATTTAATACAAGTACTTAAGCATTAACTAAAATTAAGTAATTTAAGTTTGGGTAAGTATTTTAATTTTAATGAAGTTTTTAATTTAGGGAGTAAACAGAAAAAAAACGACAGGACACTGCAGGGCAAACGTCAATTACCCCAAAATAAAGAGGGTGTAATTAAATAAGAAACGACCTTGTCACGTTGAACGTCAACAGACACTCTGAAATATTTTAAAAGTAAAAGCATAGAGCCTTTTGTTTTCTGCGTAATAAATATTTCAGTATCAAAATTGCATAAAGTAGCTTTTGTAATGGAAATATATGGCTACAAAAATAAACTTAGAACTTCCTGGTTAATCAAAGTAAGGTACTTCATTACGAATCAATCATGTCTGACAAAATTGCTTGCCAATGTAGACTGGCTTATTGTGATGTATTGTTATTTTGTGTATTATCATAGTGCTTGTCAAATAAGTAATGTGTCAAACGCTTAAAAGTCGATGACAGTTAAATTGTTTGACAAACACGTTTAATTTGACAAAATGTTTGACCGTTTATGGGGGACTTGATACGATCAAATATCACAGGATCAATATTTTCGAAAGCGTTTGCAAAATATCAGCTTGATGCTCGATAGACCGCCGAACTACAAAGATGTAAAAAAAAATAGGTAATAAACCAATGACATAGATGTTATTGCAAACCTTGCAATATCATTATAATCTTGCTTGTATGTCCGTTTTTACAGAATATAATTTATATAGAGTATGCACAGAAACTCCACCGTCTTGTTCCTACTACCCCTTTCTTCCACTAAAATCTTATCCGTTCCATTCGTATCAGTTCTACCTTTAATAATTTATATTTCAAGATATTAAACAAGTTATACTCGTATAATAAATAAAAAAAAAACAAAAGGCTATAAAGCTTTCCATTCCACGGGACTTCGAGATGAGTGCCGACGGAAAAATTTTAATATTGGCAAAACATCTTTTGTGTGTTTTCAATTTGTGGGAGTAATTTCACCTTTTAAAAGGTTCTATTGTACTTACGGCATTGTGAGATGGGATTGCTATATTGTTTTCGTCGAAGTAAACTGATACCAAATGTTTTATGAAATACAATATAACTTAATATCAATATTATATATTGGATTGTGTTAGAGTGCATTAGTGCATTGATATACTGGGACCAAAGGAATATATAACTGACATTATTATAGCTACTAGACATAGAGTTAGTCGCGATAGTATCGGTCTATGCGCCGTGCATTAATTGTTGATTCTGTTTCACATGGTGAAAGCTGAATAGGAAAAAAATGTGAGCTTGTTAAAGTGTTGTTAAAATGTTGGGGTCGCTCGACAGAAGTGATAACTTAAACCTGCTGCGTATGCGTGACATAAAAGGAAGCGAGACGTAGTTAAGTTACGAAGTGGCTTACCCTTCCATAAGAAACAAGTTATCACTTCAATAATTTATTTTTCTGTTGTGGTCAATGGTTTATATTAGCTTCGACTAAAAAGACCTTTAGAAGCTTTTGCTTGACTGTCGAATACAGAAGACAGTTGAGACAGCTTGAGTTTAAGCCAAATACATTTAAGTAAACCTTCAAATCCGCAGCACTTTTAAGGATGGACAAATATCGAAATAGGTGATGTAGTTAAGTCTTATTAGTTAGCTACAGTTAAGTCTTATACTGCAACAAATAATCTATTGCTTATACTAAGGATATTTTTTGTTGCAAGTTATATTTGTTATACATATTGTCGAAACTATTTTATTTATTTTTTTCTATTTATTATTCTACAAAAACATACTGAAATTAAGCCTCACAATAATTCATCATAAACCACAGTCGGTTTTACTGTGCACTGATGAAAGGCAAAAGAGAAATTTCAATAAACGAACAATACACATATTTTAAAAACAAAAGATACACATATTGTTGAGTGTACAACAATATATTATTAATAATAATGAAACGAGTAACTTTCCCCTGACGAATATTTGACTTCCACTTCAGAGTCAACGCTCGTTCAATACCGTGGAAATAATTTGGGAGTCCAATCTCACAATGGTACAGGTACAATGGGGCTTTTTAAAAAGGTAAAATTGCTCCCTCAAATTGAGGAGCTATGACAGATGTTTTTATATTAAATTTTATTCCCCATTGAAAGCATCTTTCGCCTAAATAAAATTGTTGTCACCCTCTCATTTTGTAGGATTATTGCTCGGGAATCTTCTATAAATTATATAATAGCTATTTTATAAATTCGTCTATTTGAAATTCGTAGTTTTATACCTAAAAATAACTTTGATGTCCGTCTGCCTCTCGAGACACTTTATTCCTGGAATGTTTGGAGGTATCAAGTTGAAATTTAAAACATAAACTCGCATAAAGCATTGTAAAAATCAAACTTCTAAGTTTAGGTAAAAAAAAACAGCCGTTTATTCAGCAAAAACACATATTTCGACATTCTTAATATGCAGCGATAATAATTGCAATTTATAGGTTATTTCACTACAATGAGAAAAATATTAAATTGTATCAAAAGTATTAATAGCTGGTATAATCATATCTGTATAAAATACATTTTTCTCAATAATTTTTTAACTGATATAGTATGAACACGAAAGTATTTTCTGTTTTGAAATATCAAAAGTGTGTAATACAGAAAATACTTTTGTACGAAAAAATAATTATGAGCATGTATACACAAAAAATCGTAGAGAAAATATTTACACAGACCAACACACGTGAAAAGAGATTCATCTGTAATTTGTATAACAATGATAATATAGATATACAAACTTGAATATTATGTTAAACGTATGCAAATCTAAGTGGGATTCGAAATTGTAATTTGCGTAAACCTTATAGCACGAAGTACATATTCGTATTGAATATTATGATTTGCATTGTATAATAACATATATGCTGATAAGCTATTACCATTTAACGATATCGGGTATCAAGACGGTTTTTCTTTCAGATAATGTGTGTGGTTAAGGTAAATAAGAGTTGAGGTAGAGTGATATCTACATAGCAATGAGCCGTGGTAACTCCGTGGATATGACCTCTGCCTCCAACTCCGGAGGGTGCGGGTTCGAATCCGGTCCGGGGCATGCACCTCCAACTTTTCAGTTGTGTGCATTTTAAGAAATTATATATCACGTGTACCAAACGGTGAAGGGAAACATCGTGAGGAAACCTGCACACCAGAGACTTTTCTTAATTCTCTGCGTGTGTGAAGTCTGCCAATCCGCATTGGGCCAGCATGGTGGCTGAGGCCTAACCACTCTCATTCTGAGAGGAGACTCGAGCTCAGCAGTGAGCCGAATATGGGTTGATAACGAATCTATATAACAATATATAATCATACAGATCCATATAATACTATCTTTTTTCCCTATGTGAACGGATACTATTAGAGTACCTACTTCAAACAATTCATATCTAACTATCTATCTATCTATCTATACTATAATAAAAGAGTAGAAATCGAGTGTCTGTACTTTGACTTTACTTTACTTCTGTATTATGATTTGCATTGTATAATAACATATATGCTGATAAGCTATTACCATTTAACGATATCGGGTATCAAGACGGTTTTTCTTTCAGATAATGTGTGTGGTTGAGGTAAATAAGAGTTGAGGTAGAGTGATATCTACATAGCAATGAGCCGTGGTAACTCCGTGGATATGACCTCTGCCTCCAACTCCGGAGGGTGCGGGTTCGAATCCGGTCCGGGGCATGCACCTCCAACTTTTCAGTTGTGTGCATTTTAAGAAATTATATATCACGTGTACCAAACGGTGAAGGGAAACATCGTGAGGAAACCTGCACACCAGAGACTTTTCTTAATTCTCTGCGTGTGTGAAGTCTGCCAATCCGCATTGGGCCAGCATGGTGACTGAGGCCTAACCACTCTCATTCTGAGAGGAGACTCGAGCTCAGCAGTGAGCCGAATATGGGTTGATAACGAATCTATATAACAATATATAATCATACAGATCCATATAATACTATCTTTTTTCCCTATGTGAACGGATACTATTAGAGTACCTACTTCAAACAATTCATATCTAACTATCTATCTATCTATCTATACTATAATAAAAGAGTAGAAATCGAGTGTCTGTACTTTGACCAAATTTAACTAAAATCAAGTTAGGGCGATTAGAAATGAGCAATAGAATACAAAAATATTTTTTTTGATTTTCTTGTCTGTCTGTCTGTCTGTCCTTCTTTCTGTATGTTCGCGCTATTCTCTGGTTCTACTGAACGGATTCTGATGCAGTTTTCACAAATAGATTAAGCAAAGTTCAGGGCAACATATAGGCTTTGTTTCATTGAGATCGGACAGATAGAAAAAAAGTTATCTTGAAAAAACCGGATTGCTCAAAATGACTCGCAGGCGTTATTTGGAGAAACGAGTTTTCTACTAAAACTGTGTAATATCGACATTAAGTTTACTGTTACAAGCAATAACTACTTATTAGATTGACCTAAAAGGAGATCATTCATTTTGGGCCTTTATGAAAGTGTATAATAGCTAATGTATACTTTTGTCAAATTCTGTACATAGAAGATATTTTAAAATTTTTTATTAGAGGGCATTATACAATAGTTCAATCGATACAAAATATTTATTTTGATTTTTTGTCTGTCTGTCTGTCCGTATTTTTTGTTGACTGGTCATCGCTGAAATTACTGAATGAATTCAAATGAAACTTAGCAGTGTATGAGAATATAATACGGAGCAGGATAAAGTATACTTTTTATAACGAAAATAAAATCTGAAGGCAGTGAAATAGGGGTTAAAAGTTTGTATGAAAAGTCCTGCTTTTCCTGGTCAATTTACCCAAGAACAAAAAACGCGCGGCTTTTGGCCGCGCACTTTATTATAGACCAGCCTTCGGCCGGGAGCTTATGATAGGGCCTCCGACCGTGGTTACGGCTGGGTATTTCACCCAAGCACAAAAAACGGAACGCGCGGCCTTCGCCCGCGCACTGTACTGTAGCCCGGCCTTCGGCCGGGAGTTTGTGATAAAATAAATAAATAAATAAATATACTTAAACAATACACATCACTATCTAGCCCCAAAGTAAGCATACAGAGTAGCTTGTGTAATGGGTGCTAAGATAGTTGATATTATAATATTAATATACAATTATATACTACATATAAATACTTATGTAATGTATAAATACACACAGACACTGGAAAACACCCATGCTCATCACACAAATATTTTCCAGTTGTGGGAATCGAACCCACGGCCGTGGATGCAGCAAGCAGGGTCACTACCCACTGCGCCACGCGGCGATAGGGCCTCCGACCGTGGCTAAGATTGGGCATTTTACCCAAGCACAAAAAACGGAACGCGCGGCCTTCGGCCGGGGGTTTGTAATAAGGCCTCTGATCGTGGCTACAGCTGGGCATTTTACCAATGCACAAAAAACGGAACGCGCGGCCTTCGGCTGCGCACTTTATTGTACACCGGCCTTCGGCCGGGAGTTTGTGATATGGCTTCTGATCGTGGCTAAGACTGGGCATTTTACCGATGCACAAAAACCGGAACGCGCGGCCTTTATTATTATTTTATTAATTTATATTATATTTATTTATTAATTCGGCCGCGAACTTTATTATACATCGGCCTTCGGCCAGGGGTTTGTGATATGGCCTCTGATAGTGGCTACGACTGGGCATTTTACCGATGCACAAAAAAGAGAACGCGCGGCCTTCGGCCGCGCACTTTATTGTACACCGGCCTTCGGCCGGCTGTTTGTGATATGGCCTCTGATCGTGGCTACGGCTGGGCATTTTACCGATGCACAAAAAACTGAACGCGCGGCATTCGGCCGCGCACTTTATTTTACTCCGGCCTTCGGCCGGGGGTTTGTGATATGGCCTCTGATCGTGGCTACGACTGGGCATTTTACCGATGCACAAAAACCGGAACGCGCGGCCTTCGGCCGCGCACTTTATTATACACCGGCCTTTGGCCGGGGGTTTGTGATATGGCCTCTGATCGTGGCTACGACTGGGCATTTTACCGATGCACAAAAAACAGAACGCGCGGCATTCGGCCGCGCACTTTATTTTACTCCGGCCTTCGGCCGGGGATTTGTGATATGGCCTCTGATCGTGGCTACGACTGGGCATTTTACCGATGCAAAAAAAACAGAACGCGCGGTCTTTGGCCGCGCACGTTATCGTACACCGGCTTTCGGCCGGGTGTTTGTGATATGGCCTTTGATCGTGGCTACGACTGGGCATTTTACCGATGCACAAAAAACTGAACGCGCGGCCTTCGGTCGGTTCGCAGTCAGTAAAAAACAAATTCAGCGCATTCAGTAAAAAACAAATTGTATTTTTCATATATAAAAAAATCGAAAATGTAAGTAGAAGGGGCGAAGGGTTTGAAAATGTACATCGATTTTCACGCGGACGAAGTCGCGGGCATCTGCATGTATATCTATACTATAATAAAAGAGTAGAAATCGAGTGTCTGTACTTTGACCAAATTTAACTAAAATCAAGTTAGGGCGATTAGAAATGAGCAATAGAATACAAAAATATTTTTTTTGATTTTCTTGTCTGTCTGTCTGTCTGTCCTTCTTTCTGTATGTTCGCGCTATTCTCTGGTTCTACTGAACGGATTCTGATGCAGTTTTCACAAATAGATTAAGCAAAGTTCAGGGCAACATATAGGCTTTGTTTCATTGAGATCGGACAGATAGAAAAAAAGTTATCTTGAAAAAACCGGATTGCTCAAAATGACTCGCAGGCGTTATTTGGAGAAACGAGTTTTCTACTAAAACTGTGTAATATCGACATTAAGTTTACTGTTACAAGCAATAACTACTTATTAGATTGACCTAAAAGGAGATCATTCATTTTGGGCCTTTATGAAAGTGTATAATAGCTAATGTATACTTTTGTCAAATTCTGTACATAGAAGATATTTTAAAATTTTTTATTAGAGGGCATTATACAATAGTTCAATCGATACAAAATATTTATTTTGATTTTTTGTCTGTCTGTCTGTCCGTATTTTTTGTTGACTGGTCATCGCTGAAATTACTGAATGAATTCAAATGAAACTTAGCAGTGTATGAGAATATAATACGGAGCAGGATAAAGTATACTTTTTATAACGAAAATAAAATCTGAAGGCAGTGAAATAGGGGTTAAAAGTTTGTATGAAAAGTCCTGCTTTTCCTGGTCAATTTACCCAAGAACAAAAAACGCGCGGCTTTTGGCCGCGCACTTTATTATAGACCAGCCTTCGGCCGGGAGCTTATGATAGGGCCTCCGACCGTGGTTACGGCTGGGTATTTCACCCAAGCACAAAAAACGGAACGCGCGGCCTTCGCCCGCGCACTGTACTGTAGCCCGGCCTTCGGCCGGGAGTTTGTGATAAAATAAATAAATAAATAAATATACTTAAACAATACACATCACTATCTAGCCCCAAAGTAAGCATACAGAGTAGCTTGTGTAATGGGTGCTAAGATAGTTGATATTATAATATTAATATACAATTATATACTACATATAAATACTTATGTAATGTATAAATACACACAGACACTGGAAAACACCCATGCTCATCACACAAATATTTTCCAGTTGTGGGAATCGAACCCACGGCCGTGGATGCAGCAAGCAGGGTCACTACCCACTGCGCCACGCGGCGATAGGGCCTCCGACCGTGGCTAAGATTGGGCATTTTACCCAAGCACAAAAAACGGAACGCGCGGCCTTCGGCCGGGGGTTTGTAATAAGGCCTCTGATCGTGGCTACAGCTGGGCATTTTACCAATGCACAAAAAACGGAACGCGCGGCCTTCGGCTGCGCACTTTATTGTACACCGGCCTTCGGCCGGGAGTTTGTGATATGGCTTCTGATCGTGGCTAAGACTGGGCATTTTACCGATGCACAAAAACCGGAACGCGCGGCCTTTATTATTATTTTATTAATTTATATTATATTTATTTATTAATTCGGCCGCGAACTTTATTATACATCGGCCTTCGGCCAGGGGTTTGTGATATGGCCTCTGATAGTGGCTACGACTGGGCATTTTACCGATGCACAAAAAAGAGAACGCGCGGCCTTCGGCCGCGCACTTTATTGTACACCGGCCTTCGGCCGGCTGTTTGTGATATGGCCTCTGATCGTGGCTACGGCTGGGCATTTTACCGATGCACAAAAAACTGAACGCGCGGCATTCGGCCGCGCACTTTATTTTACTCCGGCCTTCGGCCGGGGGTTTGTGATATGGCCTCTGATCGTGGCTACGACTGGGCATTTTACCGATGCACAAAAACCGGAACGCGCGGCCTTCGGCCGCGCACTTTATTATACACCGGCCTTTGGCCGGGGGTTTGTGATATGGCCTCTGATCGTGGCTACGACTGGGCATTTTACCGATGCACAAAAAACAGAACGCGCGGCATTCGGCCGCGCACTTTATTTTACTCCGGCCTTCGGCCGGGGATTTGTGATATGGCCTCTGATCGTGGCTACGACTGGGCATTTTACCGATGCAAAAAAAACAGAACGCGCGGTCTTTGGCCGCGCACGTTATCGTACACCGGCTTTCGGCCGGGTGTTTGTGATATGGCCTTTGATCGTGGCTACGACTGGGCATTTTACCGATGCACAAAAAACTGAACGCGCGGCCTTCGGTCGGTTCGCAGTCAGTAAAAAACAAATTCAGCGCATTCAGTAAAAAACAAATTGTATTTTTCATATATAAAAAAATCGAAAATGTAAGTAGAAGGGGCGAAGGGTTTGAAAATGTACATCGATTTTCACGCGGACGAAGTCGCGGGCATCTGCATGTATATATATAAATAAATTGCTGTTCGTTAGTCTCGCTAAAACTCGAGAACGGCTGAACAGATTAATCTTATCTTGGTCTTCAAATGTTCGTGGAGGTATAGAGAAGGTTTAAAAAATGAGAAAAATTAGAATTATTGCCGGGAAAACCATCAAAAACAACCCTTTTCTATTTCCTATACAAACGTTTAAGAGTTAAGGGGTAAGGTATGGTAGGGGTAGAGTAGTGTAGAGTAGGGATAGGGAAGAAGTGCACATAAGTCAAAGCGAAGCTTGACCGGGTCCACTAGTATATAAATAAATTGCTGTTCGTTAGTCTCGCTAAAACTCGAGAACGGCTGAACAGATTAATCTTATCTTGGTCTTCAAATGTTCGTGGAGGTATAGAGAAGGTTTAAAAAATGAGAAAAATTAGAATTATTGCCGGGAAAACCATCAAAAACAACCCTTTTCTATTTCCTATACAAACGTTTAAGAGTTAAGGGGTAAGGTATGGTAGGGGTAGAGTAGTGTAGAGTAGGGATAGGGAAGAAGTGCACATAAGTCAAAGCGAAGCTTGACCGGGTCCACTAGTTAATAAAATAAAAAGACAGGAAAGGCCTAATTAAATTAGAACTTAGAATGAATCTATATATATGAAAATTTTACTATTTATATTAAAATTTCATCTCAGATTTCATCATCATTTACCATCAGGTGGGATTGAAGTCAAGGGCTAACTTGTAAAGAATTAAAAAAAAAACAGACTGTTTTCCTAAAATATAAGGGCTAATAGCTATCATATATAATAGCTAATATCTAGTAGTGTATACAGTAGCAACTGGCGCTATGCATGAGTGCGTTAAACGGATGCATAATCAATGTTAAGGGATCTGAGATGGACATCTGCATGTATAACGTATGTATGATATTACTCGAATTGCGTGCAATTTGTGTTGTAATATCTGTGATTTGGTTGAATGGATCTGACAGATCCACTTTGGTGCAACTGTCCGTGTAGCTCGATAAGCGGTAGATCTAAGTCTTGATTTCTATATAGTGTTTAATTAAGAAAAAAGGTTTTACTAGTGGATGCCTATAAATTTCTCAATTATTTTTTATAATATAAATTTTGTATACTAAATGGGATAGAAAAACTAATATTTTATTTATTTGGTGGATTGAAGACAGGCAAAGATCGGCAACTATCCACCCCGTGAGATAGGCAAAGATCGGCGACTATCCACCCCGTGAGATTGGCAAAAATCGGCCACTATCCACTCCGTGAGATAAGCAAAGATTCGCGACTTTCCACCCCCCCACATGAGATAGGCAAAGATTGGCAACTATCCACTCCGTAAGATACGCAATAATCAGCGACTGTCCACCCCGTGAGATAGGCAAAAATCGGCGACTATCCACTTCGGGCTATATCACAATGCTGAAACTTTACAGAATTTATGTTATGTTTTCATTTCCCTGACTAGTGCGTTATACAATCATCAAAACATTTTTACAGAATAGCACTAAATGTATGTGAACTTCAAATTGTTATTACATCAAAACTAAACGAAAGCCCACGCTCGAGAGATGCGATCACCAAAGTATGTAATGATCTTCTACGAGGTCATGCTACGCCGTAGACAGTGCTCTAAGTTACGCCGTAGCCGTAGAATATGCCACAATATTATTACGTCGCATTGTGTGAGAATCCTTAACGTTATCCTATTAGTATTGCTAATCTATATTCACTAATACGATAGTAATAATACTTGTTGTAATTACTATCTTATATTATATCTATCTCCCTTATTCAACATAATCATGTGTACAAATCAGCAGATAGCTTGTTTTACGGGCCTTGCTTTGGTATAGTGTTGGGTTATTTTGGCTCTAGAATCTTTGGCCGAGTTGTCCAATTGGCTATGAGGTAAAGGTGTTTACCAGTCCTTAGAACTTCTAGACCTCACTTTTCGGGCTTAGAAGAAATTATATGGCCCTCATCGGTTTTCAAACGCGTCACCTGTCTTCGTCCAATAGACAGATTTCTCGCGAACACTTCGAGCCTTGATTATTCTTAGTTTTGTACTCCAACTCATTATACAAGAGGAAACAAGCCCGACCCAGGAGTCGAACCTATTACCTCATGATTCGAAATGAAATAGGCTAACCACTGAGTCAACCAGGCAGTATAGTGTTATAGATTTGTATATGTATTTCCATTTTTTTCTATTTATTTATTTTCAAATTATATACAAAATATATTAAGTGTACTAGCTCAGTAAGTAAGTGTATAAAATTTCATATTCCTCACATTATATTTTCAAATTGTGCACATGGCTTATCGGATACGTCAATACCATATCGAGGGTTTTATGATGCCACTTTATTACGAGATTTTGCTATCCTGTGAATATCAATCCGTATATATTTGACTATATTTTGCAAAAAGCCTGTATAATACAGGATTTTGAATGAACGTTTTTATTCAATACATCATTGAAGAGTATCGTATAAAAATATTGAAGATATAGGAGATTGACGATAATAAAAAAACACTTAAAAATATTTACTATGATTTATTTGTCAAAGTTTACCTTAAAACTATTTGTTACATATCCCTCCTCTGGTAAATCCTACATTATTTCCATATTTAAATTTTCCGTACAATTTTACCAGTTTTCCATTCGATGAGTGCAAAAACAATGTTACCATAAATTATAATATAATATTAAAAATTTACTATTTACACCGTATTTACAAATTATCTTACAATTTATCAAATAAATTATTTTTAAATAATTCTAATTATAAACCTCTAGCAAATTAACTACAATAAAACTTTGGTGCTATTTCGAACAGTGTTTAGTGTTTATAATATTATTATTGTTAACATAGAAAGTACGAGTATTTACAGAAAATTCAGTTACATACTTTTAATAATTTTGTGTAAAATATTGCTTTAAAAATTTAGTTTTATTGTTTGTGAATAGGTCCATAATTTTAACATTTTTTTCACAGTACATAATAAGAATATTTTTAATATTTAACACGTGCGAATATAAAATAATTCATATTCGTAAATCACTAAATTTGTTCAGTCGGGCGTGAATAATCTTTTTAACATAAAAATGGAACCGTACCGTTCAAAGACGTATTTCAGTTATTTTGATTTTAACACAAATAACCAACATTAAAAAAAGTCATATAGTCAAATCGAAAACCTCCTACTTTTTTTAAAGTCGGTTAATTATCAAATTATTAGAATTCAACACACCGAATTCAGCAAATCATTAACTAGATGCCAGCGAATAACGATTAATACAATTATGTAGTCGCGATTGATTTATTTACACTCAATCGCAAAGGAAATTCGATTTTGTTCGGTAGAAGAGTATTTAGGTCGATTAAGGGGAATATTTTGATGGAGTTCACCTCAGGTAGTGCTGCTAAAAGCCCGACACTACCTTGACGAAAGTCCATGAGGATTTTCCCCCACAAAAAAAAATATGGGGAATCAGTAGGCTGCTGCGAATAAAGATTTTTTTTTTTTATTATGCCCTTTTATCCTGTCTTTTTGTGTAATCTACTCGTTCGATTCCGGGTATACTCATATACGATCGACACTCATACTTTTCTATCTGAATCGAAAATAAACGGTGTCCGATTCTTTGCAAGCTGTCCACAGCTATAGGTCTTCTCGTCTATTCGTCAGCTGGTTTCCAACCAATGGGTTAGCCTAATACCATAAACCCAATCGAAAAAAAAAGCCACTTGTGTACCTAGTGCGAGTTTTCAATATTTTCATACTGTTACTATCGCGTTGACGTAAAAGCGAATTTATATGGAATTGAAACAGTTGTGCAGTAGTGCCACTAGATGGCGCTGTTCCAATTCCTTAGAAATTCGCGTTCACGTTAACACGATAGTGAAGTATCAAACTGCCACTAGGCCCTCGGATGTTGCGTTGACAGGTTTGGTGAAATTAATGAAAGTTCAATCAAGTAAAAACTTTCACTAAACGCCTGAGTTAGATACCAGTTCAACAAACTCAAATATCAAATTAATAAGTATAAATTTATCTTAATAAATGCTACGTGTAAAACGTCTTTGGAATTTATCTTTTTTGCTAAATTGTAAAGGGAAAAAGGAAACGGATTATGTTTACCATCCTATCAAGTATCTCATTATTTTTCGTATTCTTCTTATGTTTTTATAAACAAGTATTTCGAACACATTGTTGGAGTAAAAAAATATAATTTGGTAATGCTTTCATAATGGGTATATTTGTAGCAGTAAATAAATATTTGCTCAATGTTTTGAATTCTAAGTAGTTATTGTTACAATTTAAAATGCATTGAGAAATAACTAATGTTTTTTTTTACAATAAAATAAAATTTTTTAAAATATAATACTCTTACACGCAGTTTCTTATGCGTTTCTCTTGTAGGCGATATTTCGCTTTCCTGCTTGGATCAGCAAAATAATTTTACTATTAGTAAGTTTGCTCATTTTTTATACTATATTTAAAGATAAATAGATATAGTAGAAAGACAGGTGCCATCGGTCAACGGTAAAGTCGTTATATACCTATAGACGTTATAGATACGATATATTTAATGTAAATAAATAAATAGTGGAAACGCGCCCCTAATCCATTATCTTATATAGTATCGTCATTTAGTCTCATGTTACATGTAATCAAACTTGAGCTAAGGCTCAGAATTATATAAGGCCAGAATTTTCACAGAGCTCAAAATTGAAGTTGCAAGCTACGAATAAGCAATTGCGTCAGTGTTATAGTCAGTTGTAACAAAAAAAACAGGCTTCAAAGTATGTTACGAGTACTTGTTGTTTAAACTGTACCGCTAATTGCCATTGTTTTCATTTTCTTTTTTTTTTTCTTTGTCAGCAAAGTCGTTTATCAAAATTTACATAAGACCAATTAGATGGTACAACCTTTGAAATTCAAAACATTAATTGATATCGAACTACATCTCTTTGATACCGCATTCATTTGCTGAGAATCGTTTCTACTGAATAACATCCTACTTTTAGATAAAAATAAGTAGAGACTTTCTATTTCCGGAAGAGGATGTGGATGCAGTAGTTCGGCTTAGTCAAGTGTTAAGGCTAGTTGCATACACATTGTGTGTATCTAGCCACGGCCGAAGCCTCCCACCAGCCAAAGCAATTATTCTTCGAGATCGGGAATGATTCCCGCAAGATTTGTGAAAAACTGAATTTCATGCGTACGAAGTCACGGGCGTCTATTACTAAAAATTTATATTCAACGTATTCCTGCTGTGTTGTCTGTACAAACTCAAAGGCTGTTAATTTACTACTACATACAGGGTGATTTGGTCTTTAGTGTGGATATTTTCGTGATTCTGTATCATTCATAGAACATAAATCTACCAACAATTCGGTACATTTTATAAAATATTTTTTTTTCAATTTATGACTCAAAAATAACAAAATAATGGACACATTATTACCAAACAAACTATGCAACTGCTGGCGGCACTTCCTGACGTTCTTTAATCATAAAATAGGTAGATAGGTATCAAACGAAAATATAATAAACGCACAAAGGTCAATGGCCCTCGGCGCGGGCGCTCGCTAACCTACCAACTGATTTTGTTGTTACCTATTACCTAGTACGGCGATAGGGTGACACTCAAATTCTGTTTAAATTAAATAACTTTAGTTAATGATAACTTTGTTATTTTCGTGTTAAAAAAAAAACAAAGAAAAAATACGTGATAATTAAATTTTGTTTATGTACAAAATATAAAAAAATCCGTAATAAAAAAAAATATTCTTCCTGTTGGCTGTCTTCCGGAAGTAGAATAACTAGGTTAGGTAATTGTAGAAAAAAATAGAGGAAAAATTATATACACAATTTTGATTCTAACTTATTATTATACTCAGTCTGATAAGATACGATAAAAGTAAAGAAAAATCTTTTAAAATCTATATCTATTTCGACTGATACTATGTATTAACTTATTACTTACTATTATAATAATATGAATTCATTTTAATATTTATAAAATTATTTCATTTCGATGAAATAAATTTGCTATTTGTAATATTTATTTATTGACAATTTGTTCTTAAAATCTGTTACGTTAGAGCCGCACTTGATAAATGGTAAAAAATGTTTATTGTGTGGTGGTGTTTATCCAAATATATTTATACATTTTTATTCTTATAATTATTCATAGACACAGAAATCATAAGGTACTGGTACATTGACCAAAAAAAAAAATATTTTTTTCGAATTTATTCCACTTTGAGCCTTATCACAACTACGAGTATTCTTTGCAACTTAAGTTCAATATGTTAAATTAAAAATTAAATTAATAATAATTAAAGGTATTAATTACCTTGTAAATAAATATAAAATCAGACTTGACGGGTAAAATGTAACCTAGCTTTGGAAAATTATTTCATTTTAATAAATCCTTGTCGTTCACTCTCAAAAACATACCAATCACAAAAATGCACAACTATGATATTTTATTACAAACATATAAAACAGTTTAGGCAAAACCAGCTAGCTGTTTCGCTAAAACAAAAATGGCTTTTGATTTCATTCCAAGTGCGGCTCTGGTAGTATTTTTCTATACAAAGTGGATTTTTTTTTATACAATTTAACGTCGATTCAATGCAAAACGTTTTATGTTAAAAAGACGCCTTTTTGTTTTATTCGTACAAAAGTGTGCCAACTGTTTTTTCCACCAGCGCTGTCACATTTTTATCGGAATCGTCATAAGTTTATAACAAAGTAACGGACTTCATAACCGCATAATAATATTTTTATTCACTAATAATAACTAAATATATTAAACAAGTTGTGCTATCGCTTTTACAGTCTACAACGTATTGAGAATAATGGAAAATCATCATAAATTTGTAGTAATTCAATTAAAATGTAATTTTGGAAGTATAGGCAAATAAGTTGTATAGAACGAAATTTCTTATTTTTTACCATGAAACGTTTAGCTTCAACCGTGACGGTTAGACCGAGAGCTTGCGATAGTTAGACATGCCTCATTTTATGAAGGTTTATAAGCACAAACTCCTACCATAGGTAAATATAACTCGTGCGTATTAACCTGACTACAAAATACAGCCAAACAAACTCAGTACAAACATCATTAGAGCCAGGTGTCACGTTAACCCGCACGAGCCAATTATAGACATTGGTAGCTTTATAAGGTAGACAGACCTCAACCTTAATTTGCCTCAGCATAATATGACAAATCATCACTGCGATCTAAGTGATTGCTGACTGTGGCTTCCAATCACTTGGTTTTGCCGTCACATATACACTAATAAAGATCAAACTTTAAGAGTCTCTAGCAAAGGTTTGGGTAGATCCGACAGGTTAGATATTTACCTCGTGGCCGTTTACCTTCAACATTCATTCATTCATTCATAAAACACCGTCCAAATGATTAACGACTGTACTCGATGGTAAAACATTGTTTACCGAAAGATGACTCACCAAGATGGTCACGATCCTCAATCATGAGGGACCGACTGGAGAGAGATAGCAAAGGGTTGATACGAAGTTAAGGGTTTGGTGGATTTTATACTTGGATGATGAAGATGTGGACCCTTAAAAATCATACTTACCTATGGTAGGAGCACAGGGTGACGGACCTTCAGCATTCATAATATGACATTCAGAACATAGGTTGAAAATAAATATAAACATACATATGAGATATATCTGACCATTGCAGGCTAACATTGTAGTATCTATATAATTTACAATTGTTCATGTCTACTCTGTTAAGATAACTTGTGTAACTTTCATCTGAAGCCGTCCACAGTGTTGGTGTACAGAGTAGCGAGCGTGCAGTACAGAGAGATGAGGAGGTTGACCGACAGCGCGCAGGGAGATGCTGTGTTCGCGTTGCCGTGCTGCATTGCGGCAGGATGTTCGCCTGCAAATAATTTATAATTAATACACACACACACAAACTTTCGCCTTTATAACACTAGTGTGATAATAAATAATCGCCTTTATAATATTATCCTATTCTACATTAACGATAGTTTCAATGGGGATGATGACAAGGTTTGAATATATTGATTTTTATGATACATTCGGATTAATAAGGTCCAAATCTATTAAAAATCTTTTATCGTAATTAGATGAAAATTCATACAGTTTTAGCTTCCTTATATTAAATGTGATATTTTTTAATATGTGAACTATAAACATACAAGCACAAATAACAAAGATATTAGTAATTTTGTTTGAACGCCCATACAAATCTAACGATCGTTATGTACCTACGACGTCATTAATTCGTATCATTTTGTATGGGGCGTTTTTCAGGGATCCGCGGCAGCGCCTCAAATCTGACCCTTTAATCCCTGTAGCTCCAAAAGTAATGATCGCAGATACCCTGTTACTTTAGCAAAATTGCTTTACTATTAGCATACTCTTAATTTATGTACAATTTAAAAAAACTGTCATTATACCTATTACAAAAGACAATCAAATTAAGTAAATTAAAGATTCATTTTCATTTAAATGCTAAGTCGGCAATTATGTAGCAGTTCGTAATAATGAAACCCAAGTTACTTTAATGACCTAATCTTCATTTAGTATTTAAATAGAATAAAATAAACTTCGCTCATCACGGCCAATTTAGTGAAACTTTGCTAAAGGCTAATCATTCACCAGGGCCCAGTAATTAACTTTTTTTTAATTAGGTAAACTTGGGAAAGGCTAAGGATAAAATGTACCTATCCTAAAAATACTTGCTTTAATAATTAAATCTTTTTTTAATTTAATCTTTATCTTCATCGTCATTCATTAAACATCAAAAATTAAACCGACTTCAAAATCACTAAAAACAAAATAATAACATCGTATGTGCTACCTTCTGATCGCTTTGAAGGCGGTGCCAACACAGTGATGATTAACTTACAGATTTTGAAGTCGGTTTAATTTTTTTGTTAAAAAGGTTTTATGTACTGAGTATTTCTAATAAACATTTCCTATTTATAATTCTGATTCTTAACTTTAGAATTTAAGGAATGAATGAATGATTTTGCACATATTTCTGCAGTAGGTATACCTACGTCGGTACGTACCTATGCGTTTTGCTATGTCGTTGGTTAGTCACCAATGATATTAAAAACTGTAGCCGAAATATTCATATCAGTGGAAAATAATTTTAGACATAGATAAATCTAATGAATAACTTTTTTGTCTTGTTTCAACCAAAACACGTTATTTTCAAAACTATTCTTCCACCCTCACTAAGCTTACGAAACTACGTTATCACATAAACCCATAATATTCCATAGCCGAAATCCGTTTTCCCATAATATCCTTACTATAAAACTTTTCTCTGTTTCTCCCTGAAGAACGTAAGTAGATTTACAAAGTCCGGGTTCCGAAGCGACTTTTCGAGTACGTACTCGAAGGTAACTTTTCTGTACATATTTATCATGCCTACTTACAATACGTATTGGCGTCTTTCAAGACGCGGCGAAAGTAGATTTATTTCACAAAAAAACTTCTTTACCGTAAAGAAAAAGTTAGAGATACAAATACATTTTTCACCTCTCTAACTCAAAAATGATGTGTTTGCTCTACGGAACCAGTGAAGAAAAGTCGTGTTTGCTCACTCAGTGAAATAGAAATATTCGACTGTTTTTGTTTTTGTCCATAGATAAGCGCTATAAATTTCAATATCAAGTTATTTGAAAAAGGCATAAAGGAGGTCGTTACTAAAAACACGAGAATGTTATTAAATTAAAAATAAATAAAAGTTCAATCCCGGTTTTAATTAATGTAATTAATAAGAATTTATTTATAATAATAATAATTTAAAGGGAATGGATGTTTGTTTTTTTTTTTTATTTGTTCCAGCAGTTTGGCAAAGATGTGTTACCATTCTGCAGCCTGGGTAGACCTCACACCGAATATTTTGAATTAAGAACATTATGGAACGCGGGTTCCAGAATTCCTTGTTGTTGTTGTTTGTGTAATTAATTTGTTTCAAAAATTTCCCTACTTTTCTTGTTGTACCTATGCATTTATTTTGTTTACTACCTCTCCCACTGCCAAGGGTCACTGGCACAATCTCTTATAGAGATAAGTGTTTCCTTGTCCACTGATTTTTACTTTTGTGTGTGACTAATATTGGTACTAAATAAAAAAAATAGTACCGTTTATAACGTGAACATTGACGGAGGCTGCCTCGGCCATGGTGGGCACGCAGCTGTAGTTCCCGCTGTCAGTCGGCAGCAGCTTGTCGATAGTTAATCGTGACGTAAGCTGCTCCGTCCATTCTGTTTTCAAGCGGACTCTCGGCTCCTCCACTATTTCGTTCGCCTCCACTTCCTTATATTCTATTAATTTTGATCCTGTAAAAAATTGTTAGAGTCAAATTTTGTTGCTTTTTTAAAAGAAGAAATGGAAATGGACTTAGTAGTATGTAATATGAAGTTCAAAAGGTAATCAATCAATTTCATCCAGATTTGCAACATGCACTTTACAGCCTTATCAGCCGATGGACATCCACTGCAGGACATAGGCCTTTTGTAGGGACTTCCAAACATCACGATACTGAGCCGCCTGCATCATGCGAATTCCTGCGACTCGCTTGATGTCGTTATTCCACCTGGTGGGAGGTCGGCCAACACTGCGCTTACTAGTGCGGGGTCGCCATTCCAGCACTTTGGGAGCCCAACTTCTATCGGCTCTTCGAACTATGTGCCCCGCCCATTGCCACTTCAGCTTCGCAACTTGTTGAGCTATGTCGGTGACTTTGGTTTTTCTGCGGATCTCCTCATTTCTGATTCGATCACGCAGACATACAGAGGGTATATGGAGCTTAAACCCACTAAGCTCCAATGGATTGGTGGGATTATGATTTTTTTTATTCTTTACAAGTTAGCCTTTGACTACAATCTCACCTGATGGTAAGTGATGATGCAATCAAGATGGAACCGGGCTAACTTGTTAGGAGGACGATGAAAGTCCACACCCCTTTCGGTTTCTACAAGACATCGTACTGGAATGCTTAGCGGTACGTCTTTGCCAATAGGGTGGTAACTAGCTACGGCTAAAGCCTCCAACCGGCCAGATCTAGACCAATTGAGAACACCTCAATCGGCCCAGCTGCAGGTTGAACCCAGGATCTCCGTCTCCAAAAATATAAAGATAATGTTTGATTTTCGTAACGACTCAGAAATCAGATAATCGGGACCGAGTTTAGCACTCCCGGTTGAGAATATTCTTAGGAGAAAGAAATAAAGCCTGAACGAGGAATTGAATTCAAGACCTCGTGATTTGAAGTCACAAAACTGGACAAACGTGGTAGGTAGTCATTCTTATTATACGCTATTTAGGAACAGTACACTATCAAATGTTACAAGCCTCTAGAAATCCAACAAATAGTCCAGCCAATAGTCCTTCTACCAATAGCAACTCATTATTAAATAGTCAGGAAAAGGAGACAAAATTCGAACGAAATCATTAAATAATTCAGGCACTTATCTCCTCCGTAGCGTAAACTATTTGACGGTCGGAAATAACTTATTTCGAGCGTCAAATTACGTTTTATACGACAGGTTCAATACAAAATAAATTGTATTTATATTTCATCACAATTTAATATACAAAATGTTTTGCAGATTTACTATTTATTTTCAACACCAATAATTATATTATTATAAATACAAAAGAGATTTTTTTACGCTTTCACCTCAACTACTTAACAGATTATAATAGTACACGATTCGCCATAAGTATTATATACTCTCATCTGTTATTTAATTGGGATAAGAAATATTTTATGCTTAATTTAACTGTATTCGGTTGCCTTTGGTCAAGTTCATGGTTTTTGTATGAAAAATGTGTTTGGTCGCAATTTTTTTTTTACATTATTTATCATTTATTTTATAGCACTAATGTATAACATAAGGCAAATATTCATAATGCCGGATCTTAAAGCATGTAATTTTTCATATACATACACGGTATACAAAAAAAAATAGTTTAAGTGTCTTTTATAAATCAAATACTATTCTCGAAGAAAAATAAAAATTAGTATACTTGAGCGATATCGCAGGCTATAAGAAATTCTAAAAAATTAAAACTGTAGGATTCCATAATTAAATGATAAAATATAAAATAAACTCTATAAATCCTTGTTTAGTTGAGACCAACATCTTAGCATTCCATGGATTCACCGTGCGGGTCCATCGCGTGGTAGAGAGAAAAACTCCGAGGAGAGTCCTAAACTTGTGACTACAGGATGTAGGGTTAAGGAATTCCTTGACGATCGATCAACACTCCCCGTTCTCTGCTCGTGTTGTTCTTCCTGCCTAGCCAAATACTTGTTAATATACGTATGAGATAGCCGTGATAGCCCAGTGGATATGACCTCTGCCTCCGATTCCGGAGGGTGTGGGTTCGAATCCGATCCGGGGCATGCACCTCCAACTTTTCAGTTGTGTGCATTTTAAGAAATTAAATATCACGTGTCTCAATCGGTGAAGGAAACCATCGTGAGGAAACCTGCATACCAGAGAATTATCTTAATTCTCTACGTGTGTGAAGTCTGCCAATACGCATTGGGCCAGCGTGGTGGACTATTGGCCTAACCCCTCTCATTCTGAGAGGAGACTTGAGCTCTGCAGTGAGCCGAATATGGTTTGATATGGACGTATACGTATGAGACAAATATATTTAATTAATTAACCAAATTAAACAGTTATTGTTTCAATTCATAATACCAATATTGAGTCTATATTCAAACAGTTTTATGATCTGACAGCTATAACAATTGTTTTGTTCGTTAGTGCAAACTCATTCATAAACCGAGCAGTTTAAATGCACTTAACCACCACGATTGTAATGGGAAAGTTATCGAATCGGAAATATGGCAGACAATTGAAAAATTGTTCGGTCTGGCTAAAGTGTAATAGAGAACGGATAAAGGCATAACAACCAGAACCGGTGCAGTTTTAACGTTCAGAGTAATAAATAGGCAATATGCCAGATGATACTCGTTTTGGTACGATTAATTAATCCCTTTTCTTAAATTGATGATGGCAATTGAAATTGTGTTTCTTGTAAATGAAATCTGTGTACGAAGTTATAGATACGTATTGTAATATGATTGTTTATATAAAGTGACCAGAAATGTAAAAAAAAAAACGTACTTTGCGGGCGTCGCAAGTATTAGTTCGCAAGTATAAGTTTAAACTAATATTATAAACGCGAAAATTTGTATGGATGTTTGGATGTATGTTTGGATGTTTGTTACTCTTTAACGCCGCTACTACTGAAGCGATTTGGCTAAAATTTGGAATGGAAATGGATTTTACTCTGGATTAACACATAGGCTACTTTTTATCCCGAAAAAATCCATGGTTTTCCGAGATTTGTGAAAACTGATGATTTTAATGATATGAATGTTTGTTACTCTTTCACGCCTCGACTACTTAACCGAATAAGCTGAATTGGTATTGAGATATATTATAACATGGATTAACACATCGTCTACTTTTTATCCCGGAAAAATCCATACTTCCCGAGGGATTTGTGAAAAACTAAATTCTAAGCGGACGAAGTCGTGGGCGTCCGCTAGTTATTCCATAATATTTTCTGTATATTAGCATTCTTAGTATGCTAATTGAAGCACTTAGTCTTTCCGCAACATCGTGAGGTTATGTATGGCTATTAAATGATTACATAGAAAATAGAAAACAAAAACATATGAATTATATTCATTTTTCATTTAACAATTTTTAAAATAATTGCCTAATTCGTCCATCGGTATGCGTCCTTTGTGACTTTGGATTATGAGTATCTGGGTTTGAGGCTATGAAATGTTGTATAAAAACCTACACTTAGGAACTTTGTAGTGTTACACCTCGCGTCTGGAAAATCAGGTTAAGCCGTCGAACCTTGTCGTTATGTTTAACATCTGATATTGATAATCAAATTATATAACCATACGCCCGTCAGCCCATATTGGAGCAATATCTAAGCTGTCATTGATTTAGTTATCATTATTATCCTATTTTCACGGCCCACTACAGAGCCTCCCTCCTGGAGGAGAGGGAATATGGAGCATAGATCCACCACGCTGCTCCAACGTGGTTTAGTGGGGTAATTCGTTCAGTATCTATATTTATTGAAGATATAATCTATATAAATATTATGAATGCGAAAGTAAGTCTGTCTGTCTGTTACCTTTTCACAGCTAAACGGCTGAACCGATCAAGATGAATTTTAGTGTAGTAGTAAATGGGAACTTGGTGCATAACATAGAATACTTTTCGACCCTAAAGTTAAAATAGAAGGGGGTAAAATAGGGGTTAAAAGTGTGTAGGTAAATCCTTTATTTTAAGAGTTACAGTTTTTAAAATTTGTTCTTAAATCATAAAACTATACAAAATATAATGATTCAAGAATTTTTATAATTCAACCCCTAAAGTGGTGAAATAGGGGTTGAAAGTTTACATTGATTTCCACTTAGACGAAGTCGCAGGCATCCGCTAGAATAAAAATAAAAAGAGAATTAAACCGTAACGAACAGTAATTATAGTACAATGTTATTACATTGACTTCCACTCGGACGAAGTCGCGGGCTAGTTAGTTAGTTAGGTTTAAGATAAAAACAGAATTAAACCGTAACAAACAGTAATTATAGTACAAAGTTTTCGGTATGAAAAAAAATCAACGAACAAAAGAACCAAAAAAATCAGTAATTATTAAAATTAAAATAAAACTGTTATCCATCTTTAACAACATAAGTAAGGAATGGCACTCTGCCAGAAAACGAGTGTTCGTATAAAATTAATGACCAAAAAGAAACTGTAATATAAAAGGTTTAAAATAGATTATGGTAGTTCGAAATTGGATTGCCGCAATCAAATGATTTTAAAGGGTTACGTGCCAGGGAAAAAGATTTCCTAAAACAGAAAGTGGGCCGAAGCAATTAGTGCACATTATTTTTTTGATAAAAAAGTTATTCGGTACAGATAATTGGAACCGTTTGGTAGGCAATGGTAATGGAGTTATCTTTTTATTACTCAACGTTCTGTAATCTCGCTAACGAAAGAGAAATATAATATTTTTATACCTCCAAAATTCACGCACGAAGAGCCGTGATAGCCCAGTGGATATGACCTCTCTCCGACTCCGGAGGGTGTGGGTTCAAATCCAGTCCGAGGCATG
This sequence comes from Bicyclus anynana, assembly GCF_947172395.1. Taxonomy (NCBI): domain Eukaryota; kingdom Metazoa; phylum Arthropoda; class Insecta; order Lepidoptera; family Nymphalidae; genus Bicyclus; species Bicyclus anynana. Next base: position 5,482,543 of record NC_069084.1, read on the forward strand.
CACCTCCAACTTTTCAGTTGTGTGCATTTTAAGAAATTAAATATCACGTGTCTCAATCGGTGAAGGAAAACATCGTGAGGAAACCTGCATACCAGAGAATTATCTTAATTCTCAGCGTGTGTGAAGTCTGCCAATCCGCATTGGGCCAGCGTGGTGGACTATTGGCCTAACCCCTCTCATTCTGAGAGGAGACTCGAGCTCAGCAGTGAGCCGAATATGGGTTGATGACGACGACGACGACGAAAATTCACGAAAATTGGGAATATAAATAAGTATTTTTATAAAATACGTTTATAGCAAATTCAACCTGCTTTTTAATTCATTAGTCTATAGTCTCTAAAGTTATATGTAGGTTTTACCCGGTTTAAATATTTTTTTTGTTGTTATTTGAAATATTTTTCCATTCCGCGGTTTGTTTGTTTCCAAAGAAAAATTTTAATATAATTATAGTAAAAATCACACTAGATTTTTACTATAATAATTGTTTCAAAAAAAAATAATTGAGTTTAGATTACTAGAATTTAGATTCAAAATTCATTTGATGATGCAATTAATTATTACTAATTTTATAGTAGGCTGAATTCTCAGCTCAGATTTGAAGAGTTAGAGGTATAACACCCCCGAGCTTCCCTTCTATTAAAGAGGGAAGGTCTGACCTCGTGTGTCGTTAATAAGGTGACGATGATGATGCAAGTCAGAGTTCTTTGAATGTATTGTATAAAAAAAATCTATTATTATAAAGATGTAAAAATTGCGAGTTTCTTAGGGGTTATCTCTGGATCTACTTTTTGAACCGATTTTGAAAATTCTTTTACTAATAGAAAGCCACATTATGAGTATTATAAGCTATTTTTATCCCCATATTTATTACAAACGGGAATTACCTGGGTGAAACCACGGGGCGTCTTCTAGTAATTTATAAAACAAATCTATAGAGCTTTGTTCCATGATCGGTATTCATAAAAGTTCTCTTTCACTTTTTTTAAAAGAGAGTAATAAGTAAAAGCGATTCAAAATTAGAATGCTGCATTTGAAGCGATTTATGAGTAAGTAGATGCCTGAGACGTGATCTATACTGGGAACTAGGTCAAACTGATTAGTGAATGGAAAATTTAAGGAAGAAAGTATGAGGAGACTAAGCTGTTTCGCAGGTCTTATAAAGCTTTTCATATTTTAAAGAAGTATTAATTGAAATTGAGAGGTACAAAATGATAGTAGTATAAAAGGAAGGTTTTAGTAGTTTTTCATCTATCTTCTGTAACTAATTTAAAGAGAAAAGCTTCTACTAAAAATATTTTAACACTTAACTTTGCGAACGGATTGAGGACTAATGCATGCTAAGTTTAAATTATCATTTTTAATGTTTTTATTTATAATTGTATTTTTGTGTGCAATAAAGTATTTCTCCTTCTTCTTCTTCTACTTCATACAGACGAAAATATTATATTTGTTGTCTTTTCGTACTTCTTTTACCCACGTGTGTCTGTAATATCGTCATAGCCATATACTTCAGAATTACAGGTATAAGCGTATTAGTGTACCCTAGGTGAGCTAACATAGACGTTGTGGGGGCGACCCCAGGGGGGGTCTTTCACCCGCTGAGTGTCGAATTTAAACACTATGCGTTTGAGAATTTGACACATAGCGGGTGAATGGTCAACTGGGGGTGCCCCAGCAACGTCTATGAATTGAAGTAGGTCTCTAAGCTGCTCTACTATTCATAGGAGATGGAAATACTTACCCTTATACCAAAATATCGTCCCCAAGTCATGAGGGCCCTGACTCAGGATGCACGTGAGAGAGAGAAGGCTGCCGGTCTTCACGTACAGGTCTGCGGGGCCGAGGACTTTTGCTTTTGCTTCTGTACAAAAAATACTTTGAGTTAAATTAGAAGACTTATTAGCTATAAATCAAACCTGAACCCGGAAAAATCTAACAAATATACAGACTTACAAACAAAATCAAATGAGTTATTATAATAAAAGTGTAAAATAAAGACTATTACTAGCACAGTGACCTTTTTTTTAAATATTCAATTAATAAATAATAATATTTTAATATGGAACTTTAATATCTTACGATTTTAAACTTATTTTATGTCTCTAATATACATAGTAGAACTGAAGAACTGTCTAGATTAATATTTTACACCGACGTCATTACATTATTTTGAAATCGCCTAACTTTATACAACAGTATTAAGTAAAGACAAAAAATAGGTATTTGTATAAAAGTTCCTACCAACCCGAATATCTTACGAACACTAAATATATTGTTATTTACATTGACAGTGACTGAATGAAAAATTACCTAATACGCACAAAATATTACACATCATACACCACATAGGTAATGCTCTGTTTTTGTATTGATTAATTGATTCGTCCGGAGCAGGGAACACGGAGAAAGATTTATAGCTTTCGATAAATATTTCTAATTAATCTTTCGCCGCCTACACCTAAGATTAATAACTCAGCCAGGAGTACGCCTCTTTATTACGGAATTGCCTATATTACGACCGTGTTTGGAGAAGCAATTTCGGAACTTTCTCATATACTGTAGTTTCGTTGGTTTACGCTGTTACAAAGGGGTTAAAATGCATACTCAAAATTTAGTGAAGGTTAGGAACTAACAACATTTTTGGAGTAAATTTCAAATGATTTGCAGTGAAAAATACTTTCCTAAAATACTGTGTTTGTTAAACCTACACGAATGAGTAGTTTTTTAATAAGTAGGGATTCAATGAATTAATTATTGTTATATTTTGGGCCATAAGACAATAATTCCAGATGAATTATTATTGAAGTTTTATCCAAAAATAGTAATCATATCCTAATAGTAATAGAAACGCGAAAATTTGTATGGATGTTTGTCTGGATGTTTGTTACTCTTTAACGCCGCTACTACCTAACCGATTTGTAAACTGAGCCTTCAGATTTTCAAGTAAAATTACAGTACGGTACAAAAAACCTGTAAATGAAAACGTCCCCAACCTTTTATTTACAAAAGTTGTTTGTCCTTCGTCAAATGAATGTCAATCACAAGACGTTCTACAAAATTACGAATAGAGAGTTCAACAATTCTTGAATAAGCCACAAAAGCTTTATATATCTACACAACAGGCAAAATATTAAAATGAGTATGACCTCCATAAAGAATTCGAAACAAGGTGGAATAATAAACAGAGAAAAAATAAACTCATAAAACGCGTACTTTAACATGAAGCATATTATAGAAGTGAGAGAGAAAGTAGAAAATGTGCTCAGGATAAAGCAAGACAGAATTGCTGATTAAAAAAAATTGGCATTAAACCTAAGCGCATTCTCGTGACCTTCTCGATATTTTCATTCAAACTGATTGAACGCAAGGTTAAAATATTTTTTTAATTTTATCTCCGAGACTCGTATTAGTCCAGGATCCGGCGTAAGAAATATATCGTTATACCCTCATTCGACGATATATAAGAGAAAAGAAATAAATGATAGAAAATATTTAACAAATTGTAAATAGGCTGCGGCCGTACTAATCGATATTTTTTTCATCATACCACATTGGTAAATTTTAAAATAATATGCACTAGATAACAATAACTCACCTGTTTATATCTGGCAATCCCACAATTGCAGTGGTGAAAGAAGACAACCTTTACGTTTTCGGTATATTTTTTAAACTAGAATCCCCCATCAGTTATTTAGTTCTTAAGTGATAACACATACGTAAAATACGTGAGAGCCTATTTTATGTTTACTTAGCTCACGCCGCGCAGTTTTACCAGCGTGGTTCCCTTTCCCGTAGGAATACGGCGATAATATAAAGCCTTCCTCGATAAAAATAGGCTATCTAACCTTTCCTGAGATTAACGCGTATAACCAAACAAACTCTTCAGCTTTATAGTATGAGTATAGATTTATTGCATTCAGTTGCCTTTGATCTAGTCATGGGTTCCTAGATTTTGTATGTATAATGTATCTGATCTGGCCGCATTTTATTTAGGCAACATTATATGTGTCACTAAATATTATCTATCATTTAATTTTTAACGGTATCATATAACAGATGAGGGTCCATATTTGTAATGACGGAACTCAGACTATAATTGCCGTAGTGCCCATCATTAATAATGTGTTAGATCATTATATTAATTAAGCCGATACGATTGATTCATTTCTTAATTAAAAGTATGGATGGAAGTCCATATAGCATTAAATATAAAATAGTTTCCCGTGTTTATAAGCGTTGATCATAAAATTGCAACGAATTTGTTTTAAACAAAAGTATTATGTAACTTTCGACATGTATAAGCAATAATTCTTTAAAGTCTTTTTATGATACTTTACACAACTATAGTAAGTACATGGAACTAATTACAAACCACTAAACTGCTAAAAATAAATTAGCAAACAATATGAAAAATAAAATATCTGATTCAAAAACATAATCTTCTCTATAGAGGTTTTAAGGTATTTTCTTAGCGACTTTTTGTAATACCTCTAAGTCGATAACCAGTGAGACTGGCACTGAGCAATCTTAGTTGGGACGAGGCGAAATTGGTTTTCTCTTGTATTACTCACTTCACCTTTTTTCACTGATTGAATAGGTTTATAGCTACTTTTTCTTAGTATCATTATCAAGTTTATATTTGTCGACATAATCTAAATTATGAGAGCCTATATTAAAATTTCACGACGTTTATTTAGCTACTAGCAGACGCCCGCGACTTCGTCGTGAATTCAGTTTCGCATAAATCCCGCGGGAACCATGGATTTTACATACTTTCACACTTACACACACAAACTTTCGCCTCTACAATATTAGTGTGATTTTATTTGATTCCTTTTCTGGATCATCATCATTCATTAGTTTTTGGTCGTACGCCAGCTTGCATTGGAGCAATGTGGTAGGTCTATGCTCCATATCCTCACTCTTCAATGGAGGCAGACCTGCTGGCCTATTCACTATTTTGGTCTTTATCATTTTTTTTTATTTTATTAAACATCAAATCACTTGACAAAGTGTCATTTACCAACTGTGTGATATCCTCAGCATACGTCAAATATAGTGAATTATCCTGCAGGTCCTGTTTTTGACCGTTAAAAGAGGCACATAATGATGAAAAATTATGGTTATGTGTACCTATTACTAAAGATTTACTACATCTCTAAGCAACCCGCTAAAACCGAATTAAATTACGAAAAATGTACACACATAGGCTTTGAAGGTTCATGAGGCGTAAGATAAAGCCTAAAAACGCTACAGCGTAGTTACGCACGTAAAACTTTTATGACAAGGTAAAATAGGCACTGCGAATACTTAATAAGGTATCGGAATAATTAAAAGCAGTAAGAGAATAATAAAGTGAGAAAAAAATCTCGTAAAATCCGCACTTTAATCTCGTAAAACACGAATAGGCTAGATATGAGGTAAATAAATATCTTGTAACAAAATTGAGATTAAAGCCTTACTTCTTGTGGCTTACTAAATATTTTATTCAAGGATTTAATCTTCCGCGCGCCGTAATATATTAACAGCTTTGATGAAAAACATAAATGTACAATGTTAGCTGATATAATAAAAAATGAAAAAGCGAATATTTCATCTATAATATTGCAAAGAGAAAACGAAAATTTTAATTATTGAAAGATACATTGTTCTTAATGAACATTGGTTACGTATTATGTATAATGTTGCAATCAGTACAATTACGTATCTAATTAATGATAGGTATTCAACACAACTAATTCTGAAAACATTTACATCTACGCAAATAATGTCGTAGACTAATTTTAATAGCAACTTTCGTCAATGATCTTATAGTGAAAAGCTACGACAGCTTGAACCAAGGCTCGGCATCGACCGTACGTACAATTTTAGCAAAAAGCTCCGTTGACGAGCACACTTCGTACTCTGAACGTCGTAGGTGAAAACATCGACATTTATTCTCTTGTACTATGGGTGAACTCACAAAGATTGCTGAGTGGTGTATTTGATATAGCCACTAGTATTAATTTTTAGATGTATATATTTAGGTAAATAGAGTTAAGTTTTAGATTTATAATATAGTGCTAAGCTAGCGAATTAGGCTACTTTTAAGTTATGATGATAAAAAAATAAAGGGTCAAATACAGAAGGAATTATATTTACATTTTATTAACTTTTGACAATATAGAGTATCTATGATATTAATATTGTTATATATATATAAAATATTTAAATATATTATAGAATTATATTTATACAAAAAACAGGTATTTTATGATATTATAATCTTAAAAAACTAATAGCGAACTTCTTAAATTATTTAAAGAGCTCAATGCAATGGTATTTTTTCTTAAAGAATTCTTAAAACTTTTAAAACCTACTAAAGAAAGGAGCAAATTGGAGCGTAGTGTCGCCAGCGAGACTGCAATCGGCATAAGTTTGCGACAGTTTTCCGGATAATGAGTTCTAGATTAACACCGGAACTTTTAATTTTAAGTTACTATAGCGCTTACTCTAATGATTAAAAGTTACTCAGTGCTACTGAAATAATATACATAGAAGCACGTATTAAAAAAAAAACAAATGTATATATGTAGTTAATTTAATAGCTTTAGGTAGTTAATATAGATAAATACGTAGTTTTTATATTATTTTAAAATAATAATGTTTTTATACATGTATGGTGAAGCGTTTTCACTAGTGGTCTTTATAAATCACCGAGAAAATCCTAGACGCCAGGATATGTCTATTGTACACTAGCGCACGCCCGTGACTTCGTTCGTATAATTTTAGTTTTTCACAAATCTCCCGGGACGGGAACCATTGATTATTCTGTTATAAAAAGTAGCCTATTTGCTCAATAACTTCTTTTGACTTTAAGCGGAAGTCCAATTAAAATAGTTTCAGGCCCGGACAAACAGACAGACAGACAAACATTTTAAAAAGCCTTTTTATGATTTGTTATTGTGTAAATATAAGCAGAAAATACGGTTATTTTGAAATTACAGTCATTCTTTAATTTTAATTATAATGTATATTGATTGATAAAACAAATTAGGCAGAGATTGACATTATAACAAATTATTTTATACAACAAACATATTATCATGCATGTGTAGTGTCATAGCCTCAATAGTTCAACGGTAAGAACGGTCGGACTCATCACCGAGGGGTGGTGGTTCGATCCCCGCCCCGTTGGTCTATTGTCGTATCCACTCCTAGCACAGTCTTTCCCGACTAATTGGAGGGGAATGGGAATATTGGTCATATTTAAAAGATATTGCAAATATTCTTTAAAAAAATTAAATTGCATTAACATTACAATATAATAAGAAATAAGATTTAATTATTAAGTTATTCCTTGTAATTATACAACTTAATTAAACAGGCAAGAAGAACATTAGAAGCGCATTACCAACAAAAGTCGCGAATAATTTGCATAGTAATGTGACCGTTATAATGCAAGTGTTGGCGACAACAAAATACTTTTAATTTGTTCAAGAACCCTCCAAGTTTTAAAAGCGGAGTGTTGTAAAAATTCTTATACTTCCTTTCATTCTATTTTATTCGACTACGCAATGCGGAGAGTTATTGAATAATGGGGAAAAGAGAGAATAGAAGTAATGGGAGAATATAGAAAATTTATGCAGGAATAATTAGAGTTTATTTGTTATTATTATTAAATTAAACTATATTCATGATACTGAAATCTTTACGTGTTAATATTTAATAGATATTCTACCGTAATAAATTATAATCTATAACAATCACCTACTGACACAGGTTTTTACTTAAATTTAAATCTCGGCCCTTTTAGTTAATGTTATGTCAATGAACCATTTTATTTTCATTTTACATTTCAAAATAGACTTATTTTTGTGACATTACTATATATTTTTTTTTTTATTTGAAAGTAGATTTTACGAACATAAATATGAATTGACTTGGGTATAACAAGTGGCGTGCACTTCATACACGCATTAAATTACTTCTTAGTGCTATTAAATACAGATTTTTCCAGTTTGCTTAAGTTCATTACCGTGCATATCCTGATCGACAACCTTATGCACGCCACCTGGTATAACCGGTCAATTTAGTAGATAATTTTATATTTTCTAAATTAAGTGGCTTAATGGCTCAAGTTTAGTCTGGTTAAACTTCAGATGTTTCGACTTCCAATGCGATCCGGACTTATTAAAATATTCAAAATGATAACTCTAAACAGTAAGAACAAGCGAGGAGAAGCGTTGTGCATTGCTCTTCGCTTTAGACGTATCCGCATACTTTGAAAGTTGTGAGGTTAATGCTTAAATTTTCCACGTCGTTAAAGAGGCAAGATGCCAGGCAAGCATAAACTAGACAGAACAACCAAGTCGCAGTGTCATGCCGCCGTATAGTCTGCGTTTGTCGCGAATTTACGATAACTTTTCGAACAACGGGGACCAAGATTAAAGTTGGAAGTTTAATGATTAGGAAATTCCAACCTAATTTTATTGATGTATTCCTTATAATAATACTAATAATAATATATCAATCCATATTAGGCTCACTGCTGAGCTCGAGTCTCCTCTCAGAATGAGAGGGGTTAGGCCACATAGTCCACCACACAGGCCCAATGCGGATTGACAGACGTCACACACGCAGAGAATTAAGAAAATTCTCTGGTATCTCGTCTGAAACACGTGATATTTATTTTCTTAAAATGCACACAACTGAAATGTTGGAGGTGCATGTCCCGGACCGGATTCGAACCCACACCCTCCGGAATCGGAGGCAGAGGTCATATCCACTGGGCTATCACGGCATACTCAAATACAGCAGGGTAAGGATCCTATAAACTTACAACACACAGTCACAAGTCCTGGGATTTGATTGGGACTTTTCTTCCTGTTACTGTAGTCGTTAATATAAAGAAGATGCATTAGTTTAGTTCTAATAAGTAATTAATAAATCTATTTACTAATTAGACTAATTGGAGGTCCACAGACGAGGATTTCAAAATCATATTTTATTTAAATCTTTGTACATTATGAGTGTTTTATTCTTTGGTAGAGTAAAATAATGTATTGAAAAAGTAAAAAACTAATCTAGAAATAAAGGTGAAAGTTTAAATTATCTTGTTCTGATTTCAATATTTTATTGAAAATTACTTGTTTCTACTGTAATTGTACATTTAATAATTAAAATTAGCTTGTTTAATAACGATTCCAACAACGCGCGCGCGAACTCCTGGAGTCGGGCCCCATAGATTTGCGCAAAATGGCCTGAAACATATCAGTGGCTTTAGGTAGGTGTCACATAGTCAAATACAGCAGGGATCCTCTAAACTTACACCCGGGTCACAATTCCTGAGATCTGATTGAGAATTTTCTTCCTGTAACGCGATTTTTGATCTTGGTTTCCTTTACTTTTAATTTCTGCCCCTGTTCAACAATGATTTATTATCTTTAAATCCACTTCTGAGAGAGAGAAACATCTTATTAGATATTTGTAATGACTTTTTAATAGCAAAGTACAAGTTATGAAAAATAGCTGGCGTTCATTTTAAAGCTGTCGCTATTATGATTTTAGCAGCAGTTTTCTGCACGAAAAATTAAAACTCTCTCTTTATTTTAATTATAGTGGAAAATTTATAGTGCTAAATTTAAATCATAATCATAATTGCTTTTCCAACTTTTATATCTTTGTAAAGGGTACTTATTAAGATTTTTTTTTACAAAAACCTATGAAAGTGAAAGTTAAAAGTTGTAGTAAATCTTCTTGTAATAATTTCTAGGAGTTAGAAGAAGTTTCCTGGTTACAATGAGGCGTGAGATTTAGAGTGGAAGTTTTGCGTTTAGGGGAAAGATTTTATGATAATGTATACTTGCAATCTATCTATACTATAATAAAAGAGTAGAAATCGAGTGTCTGTACTTTGACCAAATTTAACTAAAATCAAGTTAGGGCGATTAGAAATGAGCAATAGAATACAAAAATATTTTTTTTAATTTTCTTGTCTGTCTGTCTGTCTGTCCTTCTGTCTGTATGTTCGCGCTATTCTCTGGTTCTACTGAACGGATTCTGATGCGGTTTTCACAAATAGATTAAGCAAAGTTCAGGGCAACATATAGGCTTTGTTTCATTAAGATCGGACAGATAGAAAAAAAGTTATCTTGAAAAAACCGGATTGCTCAAATTGATTCGCAGGCGTTATTTGGAGAAACGAGTTTTCCACTAAAACTGTGTAATATCGACATTGAGGCACATATTCTATACTCAACTGACCAATTTGTTTGTTTATTTGGTTGAACGCGCGAAGCTAATCTCAGGAACTACTTAATCTATCTATCTATATCTATATCTATCTATCTATTTATCTATCTATCTATCTATCTTCTATCTATCTATCTATCTATCTATACTATAATAAAAGAGTAGAAATCGAGTGTCTGTACTTTGACCAAATTTAACTAAAATCAAGTTAGGGCGATTAGAAATGAGCAATAGAATACAAAAATATTTTTTTTTAATTTTCTTGTCTGTCTGTCTGTCTGTCCTTCTGTCTGCATGTTCGCGCTATTCTCTGGTTCTACTGAACGGATTCTGATGCAGTTTTCACAAATAGATTAAGCAAAGTTCAGGGCAACATATAGGCTTTATTTCATTAAGATCGGACAGATAGAAAAAAAGTTATCTTGAAAAAACCGGATTGCTCAAATTGATTCGCAGGCGTTATTTGGAGAAACGAGTTTTCCACTAAAACTGTGTAATATCGACATTGATGCACATATTTTATATACTCAACTAACCAATTTGTTTGTTTATTTTGTTGAACGCGCCAAGCTAATCATAGGAACTACTTGAAAATTCAGGTACAAATTGGATAATTCTTTTTGTGTTTAAATAGTCACATTGTCTGCTTTTTATCGTATAATGGTATGCAAGTTTTATTACTGTTTCAAGCAATAACTACTTATTAGATTGACCTAAAAGGAAATCATTCATTTTGGGCCTTTATGAAAGTGCCGGCCAACAAACAAAAATAGCACGAATTTGGCACAATAGCTAATCTACACTTTTGTCAAATTCTGTACATGTATTCTGTACTGTAATTAGAAGATATTTTAAAAAAATTTATAAGAGGGCATTACAATCGATACAAAATATTTATTTCGATTTCTTGTGTCTGTCCGTATTTTTTTGTTGACCGGGCATCACGCTGAAACTACTGAATGAATTCAAATGAAACTTAGCACGGTTTGAGAATATAATATGGAGCAGGATAAATATACTTTTTATAACGAAAATAAAATCTGAAGGTGTTAAAAGTTTGTATGAAAAGTCCTCCTTTTATCCTGGTCAATTTACCCAAGAACAAAAAACGCGCGGCCTTTGACCACGCACTTTATTATAGACCGGCCTTCGGCCGGGAGCTTATAATAGGGCCTCCGACCGTGGTTACGGCTGGGTATTTTACCCAATCACAAAAAACGGAACGTGCGGCCTTCGGCCGCGCACTGTGTTGTAGCCCAGCCTTCGGCCGGGAGTTTATGATACAGCCTTCAACCGTGACTACGGCTGGGTATCTTACCCAAGCAAAAACGAAGCGCGGCCTTCGGCCGGGTGTTTGTGATATGGCCACTGATCGTGGCTACGGCTGGGCATTTTACCGATGCACAAAAAACGGAACGCGCGGCCTTCGGCCGCGCACTTTATTGTACACCGGCCTTCGGCCGGGAGTTTGTGATATGGCATCTGATCGTGGCTACGGCTGGGCATTTTACCGATGCACATAAAACGGAACGCGCGGCCTTCGGCCGCGCACTTTATTGTACACCGGCCTTCGGCCGGGGGTTTGTGATATGGTATCTGATCGTGGCTACGGCTGGGCATTTTACCGATGCACAAAAACGGAACGCGCGGCCTTCGGCCGCGCACTTTATTGTGCACCGGCCTTCGGCCGGGGGTTTGTGATATGGTATCTGACCGTGGCTACGGCTGGGCATTTTACCGATGCACAAAAAACGGAACGCGCGGCCTTCGGCCGGGAGTTTGTGATATGGCATTCGATCGTGGCTACGGCTGGGCATTTTACCGATGCACAAAAAAGGGAACGCGCGGCCTTCGGCCGCGCACTTTATTGTACACCGGCCTTCGGCCGGGGGTTTGTGATATGGCCTCTAATCGTGGCCACGGCTGGGCATTTTACCGATGCACTAAAAACGGAACGCTCGGCCTTCGGCCGCGCACTTTATTGTACGCCAGCCTTCGTTCGGGGGTTTATGATATGGCCTCTGATCGTGGCTATGGCTGGGCATTTTACCGATGCACAAAACCGGAACGCGCGGCCTTCGGCCGCGCACTTTATTGTACACCGGCCTTCGGCCGGAGGTTTGTGATTTGGCCTCTGATCGTGGCTACGGCTAGGCATTTTACCGATACACAAAAAACGGAACGCGCGGCCTTCGGCCGGGGGTTTGTAATTTGGCCTCTGATCGTGGCTACGGCTGGGCATTTTACCTATGCACAAAAAACAGAACGTACAGAACTTTATTGTACACCGGCCTTCGGCCGGGGGTTTGTGATATGGTATCTGATCGTGGCTACGGCTGGGCATTTTACCGATGCACAAAAACGGAACGCGCGGCCTTCAGCCGCGCACTTTATTGTACACCGGCCTTCGGCCGAGGGTTTGTGATTTGGCCTCTGATCGTGGCTACGGCTGGGCATTTTACCTATGCACAAAAAACAGAACGCGCGGCCTTTGGCCGCGCACTTTATTGTACACCGGCCTTCGGCCGGGGGTTTGTGATATGGTATCTGATCGTGGCTACGGCTGGGCATTTTACCGATGCACAAAAACGGAACGCGCGGCCTTCAGCCGCGCACTTTATTGTACACCGGCCTTCGGCCGGGGGTTTGTGATGTGGCCTCTGATCTTGGCTACGACTGGGCATTTTACCGATGCACAAAAAACGGAACGCGCGGCCTTTGGCCGGGGGTTTGTAATATGGCCTCTGATCGTGGCTACGGCTGGGCATTTTACCTATGCACAAAAACGGAACGCGCGGCCTTCGGCCGCGCACTTTATTGTACACCGGCCTTCGGCCAGGGGTTTGTGATGTGGCTTTTGATCGTGGCTACGGCTGGGCATTTTACCGATGCACAAAAAACGGAACGCGCGGCCTTCGGCCGCGCACTTTATTGTACACCGGCCTTCGGCCGGGGGTTTGTGATATGGCATCTGATCGTGGCTACGGCTGGGCATTTTACCGATGCACAAAAAACGGAACGCGCGGCCTTCGGCCGCGCACTTTATTGTACACCGGCCTTCGGCCGGGGGTTTGTGATATGGTATCTGATCGTGGCTACGGCTGGGCATTTTACCGATGCACAAAAACGGAACGCGCGGCCTTCGGCCGCGCACTTTATTGTGCACCGGCCTTCGGCCGGGGGTTTGTGATATGGTATCTGACCGTGGCTACGGCTGGGCATTTTACCGATGCACAAAAAACGGAACGCGCGGCCTTCGGCCGGGAGTTTGTGATATGGCATTCGATCGTGGCTACGGCTGGGCATTTTACCTATGCACAAAAAAGGGAACGCGCGGCCTTCGGCCGCGCACTTTATTGTACACCGGCCTTCGGCCGGGGGTTTGTGATGTGGCCTCTGATCGTGGCTACGGCTAGGCATTTTACCGATGCATAATGAAACGGAACGCGCGGCCTTCGGCCGCGCACTTTATTGTACACCGGCCTTCGGCCGGGGGTTTGTGATATGGTATCTGACCGTGGCTACGGCTGGGCATTTTACCGATGCACAAAAAACGGAACGCGCGGCCTTCGGCCGGGAGTTTGTGATATGGCATTCGATCGTGGCTACGGCTGGGCATTTTACCGATGCACAAAAAAGGGAACGCGCGGCCTTCGGCCGCGCACTTTATTGTACACCGGCCTTCGGCCGGGGGTTTGTGATATGGCCTCTAATCGTGGCCACGGCTGGGCATTTTACCGATGCACTAAAAACGGAACGCTCGGCCTTTGGCCGCGCACTTTATTGTACGCCGGCCTTCGTTCGGGGGTTTATGATATGGCCTCTGATCGTGGCTATGGCTGGGCATTTTACCGATGCACAAAACCGGAACGCGCGGCCTTCGGCCGCGCACTTTATTGTACACCGGCCTTCGGCCGGAGGTTTGTGATTTGGCCTCTGATCGTGGCTACGGCTAGGCATTTTACCGATACACAAAAAACGGAACGCGCGGCCTTCGGCCGGGGGTTTGTAATATGGCCTCTGATCGTGGCTACGGCTGGGCATTTTACCTATGCACAAAAAACAGAACGCGCGGCCTTTGGCCGCGCACTTTATTGTACACCGGCCTTCGGCCGGGGGTTTGTGATATGGCCTCTGATCGTGGCTACGGCTGGGCATTTTACCGATGCACAAAAAAGGGAACGCGCGGCCTTCGGCCGCGCACTATTTTGTGGTCCGGCCTTCGGCGGGGGGTTTGTGATAAGGTCTCCGACCGTGGCTAAGGCTGGGCATTTTACCCAAGCACAAAAACTTTGGCTGGGGGCTTATGATGGGACTACCGACCGTGGTTACGGCTGGGCATTTTACCCAAGCAAAAAAAACGCGCACTTTATTGTATAGGGGTTATGATTTTGTATTTTTCATATATAAAAAATTCGAAAATGTAAATAGAAGGGGCGAAGCGTTCGAAAATGTACATCGATTTTCACGCGGACGAAGTCGCGGGCATCTGCTAGTTTTAAATAATTTAGTATGTATCTATCTATATCAGATTGGTACAGTAATTTAATCATACCTCACCTTGCCTTACCTTTTTAACCTTGCCTTATCTTACTTTCAGGTATGATTGGAGTCAAGTAGTACTAGTAGTAGTCTTTTTTTATTCTTTACAAGTTAGCTCTTGACTACAATCTCACTTGATGGTAATTGATGATGTAATTTAAGATGGTACAGGGCTAACTTGTTAGGAGTAGAAAGACAATCCGCAACCGATCGAAAAACCGAAAGGGCGCTTGGCGGTACGTCTTTGCCGGTAGGGTGGTAACTAGCCACAGCCGAAGTCTCCCACCAGCTAGACCTGGACCAATTAAGAAAACCTCAATAGGCCCAGTCGGGGATCGAACCCAAGACCTCTGTCTTGTAAATCCACCGCGAATACCACTGCGCCACGGAGGCCGTCAAAACTATTAGTCTTTACAAACAGTCAAACTTGACGTTTTAAATGTGCTTGTAAATTAAGCCTACTTTAAAGATAAATAGATTTAGATCCCACTAAGTGTGCTCTGCAAAGTGTTTTTCTAGGTAAGGTTTGTGATAGTAAATAACCCATATGATTACAACTGATAATAACAAATAACTTAAGTTTATAATCCCTCTGCTTGTTCTATACACTTTTATTGTAATTTAGTAACTTTAAATAGTTTAAAAAACTAAAAAAAACGCTTTTAGCACGCACAAGAAATTACAAATGTTGGATTTAAGTCACGTGACTATTTTTTTTGTATTTGTAACAGCGAACCATTTCAATTGATGTCCATATCATGGGGGTGGATTTCAAACAGCCAGTTGGAGAGGCTGCCATAGCCATCGCTTGAATTTGTCGTTTCTTATATAGTCATGTATTGTCACCAGAACTCAGAGCATGCGCAAAATTTCATCATAAGCGAAGACCGGAAAATGGGTCAAATTAAGATACCAAGATTTCTTTACATACATAGTTTTACAAGTGATTGGGGAGGCCGCCATATTGGATTTGTAATGACGTTTCTTAGCTAGTCATGTATTGTCATCAGAACTCAGGGCGTATGCAAAATTTTATCCTAATCGAAAACCGGGAAGTGGGTCAAATTAAGTTTCCAAGATTTGATTTTCTTACATACATAGTTACAAGTGACGCTAATAATTATAAGCGTGTTCAAAATAGCGAAAATTTTCTTAAAAAACTACAAAGTTATAACGCTATTAACAAAATTAACTTAAATTTATTTTTTAGAAAGCTAAGAAAATAAGGCTAGATGATATTAATCTAAGACTCAGCTAAGTGTCGGCAAGACGCCAGACAGCATTAATTACAGGGAACGCGACAAATTGCTTGCATTGTCACGACACTGGCATGACACAGGCCAAGGTTGTTCAAAGAAACTTTTTTTAGGACGTGACCACGCGGGTATTTTAAATATGGGCCTAGAAAAGATTAATTAACACTGTAAATAAGCTTTTCTTTCAAATGAGCCACAATTTAAAGGACTGACTCAACCAGATTTCGGTTCGATCCTAAAACAGTTTCACGACTGTTTGGAGGGAAAAGGTAAGGGTTTGTAGCAAAGGGTTGCCACGAATCTAAGGATACAAACCTTTAAAATAAATAGGCAATGGTCTTATTTTTACTAAGCTAACTGTACTAACTAACTAACTAATTTTACCAATAATTGCATGATCAAGAGATCAAGAGATGAGATTTCGTGAAAAATGTGGGTTTGTCTGGGTTTATTATTTTCAACATTTAGTTTCTTCCTAAACAAACATTTAATATGGATTCATAGATTTGAAGAGTTTATGTTAGTTTTAAAAGATTTTTTGAATTTGTAGTTTTCTATAGATTTCATAGATTTTTTTTTCTAAAAAAGTTTCTATAAAATTCTGTGGCACACGTGCGTGCATCCGAGTTCGAATTTTCGAGTCACTTAAACGTTTGTTTATGTAATAAGTAATTATTGTCATCTCAAAAATATTATTTATTTATTTATTATTCTACAAAATACATATTTAGCAGAACCATAGTGCAACATCCACAGTTAATTTTATTGTCATTGTTATGAAATTAGAAAAAAACTAGAGTATGCAGCGGTACATAAACACTTGTGTCTGTATTATAAAATGCACTTGAGTTTAATCCTTAATAAGGAACTCTTTCATAATAATATTATTAGCGAATAGCTATCCCATTTTTAGTACAAGAATATTATTATGAAAATGCATGGCGCGACTTTATAATCTTTTTAACCTAAAAATGGAACCGACTTGAAAGACGTACTTCTGTTAATTCGATTTTAATAAAAAATTACTAATCTGTTTCTCATGATAATGAAATGGGGCAAATCTGGAAGAATATTCTTTCAAACAAAAAAAGAATTTTCAAAATTGGTTAATAAATGAGGTAACAAACATTAAAAAAACATACTCGTAGAATTGAGATCCTCCTCCTTTTTTTAAACTGGTTAAAAAGTTTCACCACCGTAATTAGGCACTTACAAAATTGCAATGTTGAATAACTATTTTTTCTAGATTCCATGTCCGCTGTCCTATTAAAGATGAAAAACTTTTCTCCATTTTCCAAACAGGAAAATACTGCGCTTCCTTCCACCAGTACGTAATTAGGTTGTCTTTTCACCCAAGAGATTTTTAATTACGTGTTTCTTCATTTACTGATATAATATTTTTCTTTCTTGCCATTGGGTTCACATGATGTAGATAAGATTTTGTTATAATAAAACCGAACATAAAATAAAAGCTTTCTTCGCATTGGTTTAACATGTTCATCATCTTCAACATATTTATTTCACTGTGTTCACTATTTACTTCCTTATCAACCCATATTCGGCTCACTGCTGAGCTCGAGTCTCCTCTTAAAATGAGAGGGATTAGACCAATATATCCACCACAATGCGGATTGGCAGACTTCTCACACGCTGAGAATTAGGAAAATTCTCCGTTTTCTTCACGATGTTTTCCTTTACCGTTTGAGACACGTGATATTTAATTTCTTAAAATTCACACAGCTGAAAAGTTGGAGGTGCATGCCCTGGACCGGATTCGAACCCACACCCTCCAGAATCAGAGGCAGAGGTCATATCTACTGGATTATCAGGGCTCTTCTTTATATTAAGGAATATAAAGGAGAAAAACCCACATTTTTCTTTATATTAATGAATATAAAGTAGATGCATTAACTTAGTTCTATTTTTATTAATTAAAAAAAAACATATTCTAAAATAATATCATATATGCACTGTATGATTTTTTATTGTTACCAGTTTGTGCGTCAGTTGTGAGAACTACTTTGACCTATTTTGTATGATTTAGAAAAGTATACTCTCCAGGATGGTTCCGTATAAAATTAGCGTTTCTGACTTAGTCACACTAATTAGACAGACTATTATTCATTTACATAGTCGAAGCTAACAAAAGCGCTATAAAACTTTTGAAAATAATAAAGGTAAGTCAAAATCATTATATAAACTGATTGTACTATATTTAAATTGAGATTCACTCGGACATCAGTTTCTGTTTAACATGTATTTTCAGCAAAACAAGTAGCATTCGGGTGAAATTTTAGTCAAAATTATTTTATTACGTATAACATTTTATAATATGTTAATATTATAAGATAACTAGCTGTATCTTGCAGTTATACCCACGTAGATGAATATGAAAAGACAGAAAGAACTCTACTAGTATTTGATATTTCTCTGGCAGACTGTAACCTATCTCTGTGGCAAATTTCTTTGAAATCCATTTAATCGCTCTTGCGTAAAAGAGCAACAAACATCCACCCATCCTAACATTTTTGACGGCCTCCGTGGCGCAGTGGTATGCGCGGTAGATTTACAAAACGGAGGTCCTGGGTTCGATCCCCGGCTGGGCAGATTGAGATTTTATTAATTTGTCCAGGTCTGGCTGGTGGGAGGCTTCGGCCGTGGCTAGTTACCACCCTACCGGCAAAGACGTACCGCCAAGATTTTCATCCTCCTCCTAACAAGTTAGCCCGCTTCCATCTTAGACTGCATCATCACTTACCATCAGGTGAGATTGTGTCAATGGCTTTCAAAAACCTCGAACGTACTTCAGTTGATAATTTAGTTTTTAAGCATAGTTGGCTTATCTACTTACAAAAACAGACGGACTATGCAAAATAGCTTGACTATACTTCTACTTACCAACAACATTAAGTTGAAATGCCAATGACATCTTCGGTTCAGTGTTCACTTGACATTCGTAGATTCCAGCATCCCTTTCTTGAGGAAACTTGATCTGCAAAGTCCAGTTTTCTGATTTGTCTGGCCGTATGACCTGGAGGCAATACATTTTTTTTTATTATAAACAAAATCTTATTAACTTTACAATCCTAATCTTTTAATGCAATTTATATATATATATTGTTTAAGCACCATTAATATGTGTAGGTCAAATATTAGATGCTAAATTAGACCTTATTTCTACCATTCAATTGAACTGAAATTGTTATACATACCAGGGCTGGAACGGAGGAAATTTTATCAGAACCGTAGGCAAAGTTTTTAAATTTATCAGAGTCGGAACCGGAGTCGGAGACAGGGTCAGAAATGGTGGCAGTAGAGAGATTTTTGACGTGACAACCTCTTATAATTCGATGGAGCCGGCTGCACACTCGAAAAAAGATGACGTCATGCGTCGTTCCTTCGCTCTAGGGTTGCCAACTTTTATTAAAAGAAATAAAGTATATTCTGGTCTATGAATATTATTAAACATTTTAGAAAAACGAACATTTTCTTTTGAAAAATGCAACCATTCCATCAGTATTTTCTTATGACGTTGTCACGTTCAACTATCGTCAGTAAACCGACTTTACAGACAACCGATTTTTTTTATCTAAGAACCTCTTAAACATTATTCAGTAATTTTTTTAAATTATAATATAAAACACAAACAATGAAAAAATGAGCACGTTTCCAAATAGATAAGAAATTAAATGAATTGAACCCCAAAGTAAAAAATTATACTTCGACCTCCGATTAAAACCTCCGATTTAAAAGTGTCGGAGCCGAAGTCGGAACCATAGGTGTAATAATAATCGGAAGTTTCGACTAAACGAAGCCGGAGTCTCCCTGATACATACTTGACTATCTTCGGTATATTATATGGTATATATAATATACCGAATATCTATTATATGGTAGGTACCATACGAGATGAACAGCGTTGTCTAGGCTGCTAATGGAACTCTGTAGATGGCAGTTTCCTAAACGAAATATACAACTTTCATCAAGTTTAAGTTCATTTGTTACGCAAGACTCTAATAGTGTTATAGTTACTTACGACAATGCTTTTCTTTAATATATTATAAAAATAGTTTTTTTGTTAGTGCTAATTTGTACTTACTTGAAACCTCTGATCCGAAGTGTAAGTCAAAATTCCAGCAGTAAGTATATGAAGATCTCTTTTCCGTATCCAAGATACCTGTAAGAGATAGAAATGAAATGAAAAAATTGTTCTCATTTGTTATAATCAAAAGAGAAGTTTTACGAACTACTATTTACTATTTGTAAAATTAATGGTTGAAATTAAACCTTCAAAGAATTTGAGATTTGGAAGATTGAAGATTCAATGAACTTTTCTGAAGTCAAGACAAGACAAGACAAGTTTTATTTTAAACTAGCTGACGCCCGCGACTTCATCCGCGTGAAATTTAGTTTTTCACAAATCCCTCGGAAACCATGGATTTTCCCGAATGAAAAGTACCCTAATTGTTTGTGTAATTCAGAGTAAAATCTATTTATATTCCGAATTTTAGCCAAATCGGTTCTGTAGTTATGGCGTTAAAGAGTAACAAACATCCATACAAACTTTCGCGTTTATAGGATAGTAGGAAGTAGGATCTTACTATTTCTGTCTGTACTAACCTACTACTTAATAGGTACTAGCGGGGCGTCCGCTAGTACCTATTAAGTAGGTGACTTCGTCCGAGTGAAATTTGATGTATACCCTACCCTACCCTTGCCCTACCCCTACCCTTGCCCTACCCTTACCCTACCCCTACTCTACCCCTACCCTACCCCTATCCTACCCCTACCCTACCAGTATGGATAGGTATGAGGCGGAACAGCAGAGAGAGTGGGCACCTGATGCTGACCCTCTCCGAAGAAGAAGAATGGGTGGTAGAAGGAGCCTATATGCGCACCTCCTGGAATGGAAATGCGATACTAATGAGAGCGATTACGAGCGCTTCGGGATGTGATTCATTCATTCACATTCCAAAAAAGAAGCAGATGGCACCGCTGGGTCTTAGTGGGTAATCTGGCCAGTTACCGAGTCCCACATACCCTGCCGTAGGCTGCGTTGTTGCTGGTTAGAAGAAGTACCACCATCATCATCATATCAGCCGATGGACGTCAACTGCAGGACATAGGCCTTTTGTAGGGACTTCCAAACATCACGATACTGAGCCTCCTGCATCCAGCGAATCCTTGCGACTCGCTTGATGTCGTCAGTCCACCTGGTGGGGGGTCGGCCAACACTGCGCTTACTAGTGCGGGGTCACCATTTTAGCACTTTGGGACCCTAACGTCCATCGGCTCTTCGAACTATGTGCCCGCCCATTGCCACTTCAGCTTTGAGTATAATAGTATGGATAGATATTCTAAAGAATACCTTTGGAAAAAACGTGGAAGTATAAACCTATGTTTTATTAAAGGGAATAATAAACCGTACAAGATAAGTTCTTTCAACGTTCTAAATGGTTATAACAATATCCGTTCTGCTCCATAGCCGCAAGACATTGACCCCCCTTTTGACGATCGCAACTAGAGCGTAAACTACCTATTCGTAGCTACTTACGTGACTCGCTTTTATATAAATCACGCTGAAATGTTTTATTCAACCTAACAAATATAAAGATTTACATTTTATTGTGTTTCAGCCGCTTAGATAATATTGAATTGTTGGGAGAAAATGCAGCAGTATTTTTACACGCTCAGCGCACATGGAAATTGTGTGGGTAAATTTCAACAAACAAATAAGAAAAGAAGATCGTCACATCATCATCATCATCATCATCATCATCATCATAATCATCATTAAATTCTGTAATGATTATTAAGGGACCGACGAAATAACGTAGGTAATCCCGCGATCTACTGAACCGATTTTGAAAATTCTTTTACCACTGAAAAGCCACGTTATTTGCTAGCATCAAAAGCTATACTATATCCTCGTATTCTCACGGGAACGGGAACTACGATGGCGAAACCGCGGGACGTCACTACGGGACGAAACGGGACTACCACTAGTAGATTTATGATTTAAAAAAATATTACGAGTACAAATACGCGATATAAGCCTATTACAAGGAATAACCTTAAAACATGTCTATACAAATATAATAATATTGAACACGAGACAATCCTCTTGTTGTCATCAAAGGGCCCAATTGTCATTGTTTGTAAGCGTATTGTAAATTTATTTTTTCCAACAAAGCTTTTTCTCTTAGGAATTCCCCTTGAGGTATTTTATTAAGCTGTTTCAACGTTTTAAAGTATCGCTTTATAGCAAACTGGTAGATTGTCCCGCATTGTACGCGTTGAATTTTTGTAGCTACTTTTAAATACAATTTTTATTCTACGATTTCTATTCAAAAAGCTTAGAATAGGTACTCTATAATTCGGAGAGCACGTAAGCCATCAACTTTTATCGTAAAAAACATAACATAACTAAGAAAAGGAAAACATAAGAATGAATACTAACTTAATACTAAGGCTTTGGCTGAATGGGGCTCTATGCTACAGCTAAGTAGCTGTAGCGCTAATTTTCAGGCATGACCTGGTGATTTCATGGACTGATCGGGAAAGCGTTGCGTCGTTTATTGGTTCCAAATTTAAAATAGATAACTATACTACTATGTATCCACATATCTTTAGTTAGTAAAATTAAATTGGACTAATAGTGTTTCTTGAGTCAAAACATTATCTTTAACCCTCTAACCTGCAATAAAGCAGCGCCGTGGGTCTAAGGCACCCCTCTTTTAAAAGATTGCCTGGAAGTTAATTATGTTCGGTATTGGACAGTAACGGTAGGTATTATATTAGTAAAAGTGAATAAGAAATAAGGTACAGAAATGTAATTTTACGTTTTTACTTTTCTCAAAAAAAAAAAGAAAATGTTGTTGAAAATAATTGGTATATAATTATTTACCACAATATTAGAATAACTGTTCTTTATGCAGGAAAAATGTTCACTGAAATTTATATATAACCCTATTTGGTGTTCCATATATAACTTAGGTATTATTTTACCATATGTGGCTCACTTTCATTGATCAACTGTAAGAAAAATGGTCAACCTTCTTTCTTATAATAGTAGGCTTAATATAAGATTATAACAGAATAAACGTATTATTATATTCAACTCCGCCTCTGAATCGGTTGTGTACTTCTGTAGTCTGTAGGCAGACGTTTATTGTCTAACTGAAAATAGCTTACAATCAATACTAAAGAGTTCCTAACGATTTATATAGCTTTGCTATGAAGGTACATATTCTATTTTCACGAACTCTGTGTCAATGCAGTTAGTCATGGTAAGGTTTAAAATTATTATATTAGCCTTACTTCAAATCCCATTAATTTATTTTATTAAATGAGCTCAGTTTCGGTAGGCTTCAATTAAAGCTTGTTACTTTGTAGAAGTATTTACTGTCTAATGTCTATAGATTTATGTTACGATACTGTTTAGAAAGCTGAGGGCCTAGTGCCAGTTTGATACTGTTACTATCGCGTTAACGTAAATGCGAATTATTAAGGAATTGAAACAGCGCCATCTCGTAGCACTACTGCACAACTGTCTCAATTCCATTTGAATTCGCGTTTACGTCAACGCGATAGTAACAGTATGAAAATATTGAAAACTCCCACTAGGCACACAGTATTGATTTACCCTTAATATACTGTTACTAAACTGTATGTTAAGCCCTCATTCGCACGAGAGTTTTTTAAGGAACGTTAAAAAAGCATTCAAATTCAACAAATGCATTCCCAAGTATACGTTGACACGACAGCGTTTTTAAAACACAACGCTTTTTCGAGCAGTATTTTCAATTTTGAACGAAAATAGACTTTCATATAACTTCATACTATATTTGAACGCTTTTTTAACGTCCGTTAAAAAAGTCTCGTGCGAATGAGGGTTAAAGCTAGCGCGTTACCTTGTGCGATGGAATTGTCACTTAAATTAACTGTTTTATGTGAAAGTGAAACATTGTTCTTATTGTTTTACTAGCTGATGCCGCGCGGTTTCACCTGCATGGTCCCCGTTCCCGTAGAAATACGGAGATAGTATATAACCCATAGCCTTCCTCCATAAATGGGCTATCTAACACTGAAAGAATTTTTGAAATCGGACCAGTGATTCCTGAGATTAGTGCATTAAAACAAACAAACTCTTCAGCTTTATATCATGTCATGTCGTGTCAAGTCAAAATTCATTTATTTCAATTAGGCTTAGTTTACAAGTTTTGAAAGGTCAAGATTATGTCATAATTTAATTTAATTTAATGATCGAAAACTTAAAGCTAAAGTTACGAGGGTTCCAAACGCGCCATGCCAGTAAAGTACAAAGTTAATAAATGTACAGTCTTTATTCTAGTATTTAAATGGAAGTCTTACCGCTTTATCGCCAAGCTGTTCAACCCGACAATGCAGGAAGGCGGTCTGGCCGACCACCGTAGTCACATTCCTCGGCACATTATACTCGAAGTACGGGAATGACCCCACGCTGTCCTCCCCGTAATGCGCCGAGCCTGCAATGTGAACAACGCTGTAATTATGTTAATAGACTCATTAGTTTACATAGCGTAATTTTGCTTTGAAAATTTGCCTTTAAATTTTAACAATTTGAGCGCATGAAAATATATAACTTAATGAGGATTGTGTTGTTTTATGTGGCAAGAGGCGAAAATTTTAGGTTATAAATATTATGTTTCACTATTTTTGTTATATTACTACTGAATAAATGTGTTAACTAATGCTATGTTAATATTTTATATGTACACTACAATATTTATTTACAATCATCTTTTCAGGTCCTTCTTTATTTAGTAACAGCTTTGTAACTAACTGGGATTTAATTGCCAAATAATCATTGACGTCCGCCTCCTCTCGATGCCAGCGATAGACTGCCTGCCTTGCCCCACTACCGGTTTATATATACACAAACACTACAATCATGAAAAAAAATTAATAGTATGGTAGTTTTATGAACCCACATTTAAATATGCTATGCTTAACAGCAAAACTGACCTAAAGGTAATGCAATTATTTTTAATAAAACTTACATCTTAGGACTAATCTATTACACAAATAAAATATATACCCGTAGATTATATGTATGTATTAAAAAGTATAATATCATTCAGTTGAATAACCCAATTTCTTATAAATCTATTTGTGTACACGGCAACTTCTTCAACTCGTACTTCAGGCAGATAAATCATCTTATACATACGAGGAAGAACAAAGCAAATTCTTGAGAGGTAAATTTGAAACCATTTTCCTTACACGTTCTAAAACCATACATATAGCCAAATATATATCAATGTTTATAGAATTCTGTCTTATCATTTGGCTCAAATGGAATGGCAAATTACATAATTAGAGAAAACAAAGGTGAGTTGATTAAGAAATTATGCAGGTCTACAACATGTCTGTAATGGGGGTCACAACTTACAGGCAGGTATACTCATAACTCTAGGGTCTAACGATCCCATTTAACATTCAAGTGTTAGTAAAACGTACCTTCTTTTTGTTTATTTTGTAATAAGTAGTTCTTTATTTTTTGAAGTGTCTTTCTGAGATTTCTAAATAACTGTGTTTTTACGAGTGCTTTATCTGATTTTTAATATTGATATGGTTACTTTAAGATGTTGTAAGGTTAGCTAATTACGTAATAACTTGAAACAGATAATCCCTTAATTACGAGCAGAATAAAGTAATCGACTTGGTATTACATGGATCTCACAACTTTTTGCGATAGAATAACTGATTGCGAGAATTGCTACATTTTACAAGTGTTGTTTTTTATGGCATACCTATTTACAAGTTATTAAAACATCAAACTACTTTAAATTTTATTTTTGTTGTTCTTTCTGCTGGTCTGAGCTAATAATCCAAGCTATGGAATGGCTAAACCAATAACGATGTGACTTTCACTGGAAAATAGAGGATATTATGGAGCAACATTCCGAGAAAATACGTACCTAGATCCTACAGAATTTGAAAAAAAAAAACAGAATTTCGTGCGTACGAAGTAGCAGACTTCCACTAGTTAGACTTTTCACTGAAGTCTCAGGCCTTCTCTGTCATTAGGAGTAAATAATTTGGAGCATAGACCCGCCACGCTGTAATTTGAGTTGACGGGATACGATTAAAAATTTTTGACATTCACAAGCTTATATGAAACATTAATCTTAAGTTTTCTACTTTGCCTATAACCATAACAAAATATGTATTACTATAGCTTGGCAAGTTCGTTTGTAACATTCCCGATGGTCCGCGTGGGCCGGGGAGCGTGTAGCGATGAATGAAAAACCCACGACTGATGCACCTCACTTCCCCGCACGCACCATTTTACACCCGCGCAGTCTTTCCCGCGTCGCCCGCATGGGAGTGTCATCAACGAGCATGCCAAGCTATAACTTGTCATATTTTTTAAACCATAAAGTGCTTGTTAATTAAGCTTACTTTTTTAATAATACTGGACTGTTTAGGCAGGTAAGAAATGTTTCCCTAAATAGAAAGGTAAATAAACTTTATTTCACTCACAGAGTTAGGTATACCGTAGTTTATTGGACTACTTTGTCCCTTTCTCATTTCATTACCCGCAGTATTAACGCACTTTAGGTTATAGGATTGGGACGGTGATGTTTTGACAGACTCAGAACATTAATATCCTAAGTTCGCCAACCCGTAGCGTGGTGGGGAGACGCAGGTTGATATCCCCCCTCTTACAAAAGGAGCTTTGGCTTCATCACTATCATCCCATATTCGGCTCACTGCTGAGCTCTAATCTCCTCTCGAGAATGAGAGGGGTTAGGCCAATAGTCCACCACACTGGCCCAATGCGGATTGGTAGACTTCGCACACGCAGAGAATTGAGAAAATTCTCTGGTATGCAGATTCCCTCATGATGTTTTTCCTTCGCCGTTTGAGACTCGTGATATTTAATATCTTTAAATGCACACAACTGAAAAGTTGGAGGTGCCCGGACCGGATTCGAACCCTCACCCTCCGGAATCGGAGGCACAGGTCAATGTGGGCATTCAACTCCACCCTTTCACCCTGAACACTGATATAGGCACCTCGAGGAAGACCCCTACGTGGACCGTGAAATAGGAGAGCCTCGGTTTTGGATGCCGAGACCCTCAGCCCCAACATTTGGATTCTCCTCACAACTAAAGAAGTTCCAACCGTAGAGGTCATATCCACTGCGCTATCACTAGCGCTTAATAGTAGGCAATTCATATAAAGATGTATTATGAAAAACGGATGTTTTCTGAACTTATTGACTTATTAGTATACCAGCAGCCATACCGCAGTTTCCCTCGCGTAGTTCGAGTTCCCGTAGGAATACGTGGATAAAATATACTCTATGATACTAACAAATAACGTGGCATTCTATTGGTAAAAGAGTTTTCAAAATCGGTTCAGTATATCCAGAGATTACCCCCTACAACCTCACTAACTTTACTACTTCTTTATAATATTAGTACAGAAGTATAATAATACTTGGTTCATCACCTTCGATGGAAACCTAGAATCACGTTAGCTTTGGCATTTTTTTATTTATTAAATGTCATCTATAATTTTTTTTTCTGATTGTGTAAGTAAAAAAAAAATTATAGATGATCTATACTTCTATACTTAATATTATAAATGAAGAGTTTGTTTGTTTGTTTGATTGAACGCGCTAATCTTAGGAACTACTGGTACGATTTGAAAAATTCTTTCAGTTGTAGATAGCCCATTTATCGAGGAAGGTTATAGACTCTAAATTATCCCCGTTTCCCTACGGGAACGGAAACCACGCAGGTGAAACCACGTGGCGTCAGCTAGTATGGTATATTTAGTTATGTGTCTCAGAAAGTGTTTGATTGCATATAAACTTTCAAACTAAACTCATACTTCAAATCCAATTTTGAGCGATAAATTGCAACATTAATATCTTATTTCCTGGATAAAGTCATACTCTTTTTGGCTACTGCCAGAGCCTTGATAGCTCAACGGTAAGAACTAGCTGACAGTCAGCTAGCTTGTGTATAAAGTATGCAGGTATTACTTAGTATACAATTCCAAATCCAAATAACTATACAAGACTTATTTAGTGGTTTAGGTTAAATTGCCTTTAAATTACTTTCATTCAATTCCTTCAGTGCGAAGATGGTAGCGTAAAACGTGATCTATGAAAATGAAGCGAAAACCAATGTTACTCTAGAGCTGAGAGCATTGACTTCTTACGAGCCTTGAAGTCGGTAGTTAGTAATAAATAACTGATAAATAGCATCTTTGGCCGGTACATCGGAAAAGATCCGCTGTCCACCGGAATACGTTACAGGATACTATAGCCACCCCATCGTATCAGGGTATGGAGAGATGCCAAACTGCTTCGGCTTATATTATGTCATATCACCATGCCGTATTTCAGTAATATTCTTTTGTATTAAAAATCCCGTACGTATCCTTCTATTTTTAAGAATATTGCCATATCTCAAAAATATTACCAATATTCCCATTCCCCACCAACTAGTCTGGAATCCACTCCTAATACAGTCTGTATTAGGATTGAATTTCGTATTTGGAGCGGCTACGTCACCGTTGGCGTCGTGTTCCGTACGCTCCATCTGTATATTATTGGTTAATCTGTGGTAAAAATATACATTTTTCAATTATTACTTATAATTTACATTAGAGTATTATTAGAGTACCTACCTGATGTGTACATTGAGCAAAACTGCTGACTTACAGTCCTGTAAACCAGTATTGTCTTTTTATTTTTCTTTCTACCAATTTACCTTAAACTAGAGTAACTTTGACGGCCTCCGTGGCACATTGGTATGCGTGGTGGATTTACATGACGGAGGTCCTGGGTTCGATCCCCTGATGGGCCGATTGAGGTTTTCTTAATTGATCCAGGTCTGACTGGTGGGAGGCTATGGCCGTGGCCACCCTACCGAAAAAACGTACCGCCAAGCGATTTAGCGTTCCGGTACGATGTCGTGTAGAAACCGAAAGCAGTGTGGATTTTCATCCTCCTCTTAACAAGTTAGCCCGCTTCCATCTTAGATTACATCATCACTTATCAGATAAGATTGTAGTCAAGGGCTAACTTGTAAAGAATAAAAAAAAAGCTTAATATATGGGCTCTGTGACATTTTATTGTATATTGTTGTAATATAAAAAGAAATTATTCGACGATGAATAATGTGCCCATTCATGTAGTTCACTTTTCTGTTAAAAGTTTTTTATTTTCATCCTCCTCCTAACAAGTTAGCCCGCTTCCATCTTCGACTGCATCATCACTTACCATCAGGTGAGATTGTAGTCAAGGGCTAACTTGTAAAGAATAAAAAAAAAAAAAAAAATTAAAACTCGAAATCAGGGTAAAGCCAAACATTACTGAGCCAACATTGGCCTGCTATTGCGACACACTTCCAAAGTGGATTGGAATTATGTTAATAGACTCATTAGTCAGTGTGACACGATTTACCTTTGGAAGCACTTTGCCCGCATTAAACGTATGAAATACACCAACACTCGGATGTAACGCGTAGATCGGCTACTAAGTAGATTAAAGAGAGAGAATTTAATTTTACCGTAAATATCACAAAACACGTAAAATAAAAAAAAACCGGTTGTCTGTAAAGTTATAACGATAGTTGAATGTGACAAGGTCAGAAAATAAAAGAAAGAGCAAGATATACTTTATTTCTTGTAAAACAAGTTGGCAACCCTAGAGCGAGGTAACGGCGCATGACGTCATCTTTTTTCGAGTTTTCATCGAATTATAAGACGTTGTCACGTCAAAAAAGTTTCTTGAAAACCAATCTACTACATTAAATCATCTTTGAAACTACTGTAACAGAAGGTGGGAGACGTAAAATAATATTTTCACTGCACACGTAAAATAATATTCGATAACAATTTCAACATAGCTTCCGCTTTAAAATTAATATTATACGTGTAGTATATGAATCAGCCAAACAACCCTCTATTTTAAAATATTTGCAAAGTTAGTGTCTACTGTTGGTAACACGAATATGTTAACAATACAAGTACGTTTTAATAATAGTTCCGGAGTATTATTATACAAACCAAACGTTATAATTCTATCTAAAACACATTAATTAATTAGAGGAGATTTATAACGATAAATAATATTAAAATATCGAAACGCTAAGTTGAGAAATTAAATACAATATTTTATGTTGTATTTAATTTCATAACGTGACGTCACAATTGTTAGGAGTAAAATAACCAATGATGAATTTATATTATGCAAAATATATAGTTATATTTATATAAATAATTAATAATACATTGTTCGGATTGTTAATCATTGTTAATTAATTAAATTTAACTTTAATAACCGGAAGTCATAAAAGTATGTAGTATGAAATAGTGACGCTACTAGTAGCGCGGGAAGTAGATACTATTTGTAACACTACCAATACAACATCCGACTAATATTATAAACGCGAAAGTTTGTATGTTTGTTACTCTTTGACGCCGCAACTACTGCACTGATTTGGATGAAATTTGAAATGGAAATAGATTTTACTCTGGATTTTACATAGGCTACTTTTCATCCCGGAAAAATCCATGGTTCCCGAGGGATTTGTAAAAAACTAAATTTCCGCGCGTCGCGGGCGTCCGTTTGTTTACTTATAAATGTTGTAGTGGCAGTTTTCAATTGCTAAATAGAATTCTCTCGAGGAAAATCGTAGGATTGATGTGGTTAATTAAGAAGTCAGTTTCCATTAAAAAGGCTTCCTCAAGGTTTTAAGTCTTGCTACCCATATAGACTAGTCGAGGAAAAATTTACCTGCCAAAAGTGAGAATGAAAAAAAAATACAAACCTTATATAAATACGTATTTTATTTTTTTCTGTATGCCATAATTGCAGTTTTTATAACCTAAAAAATCCCTGAAAATTGGAACAACATATCATAAAGAAGCAGTAATAGACTAAAGATTTATTTAAGCCACTAATAGCAACGCAGCAGCATGGGTTTGTTAAAAATAAATCGACTGTTACTAATCTTGTGGAATATTCAAACTTTTTAATAGATTGTTTAGATAAAAAGAAACAGGTGGATGTAGTATATACTGATTTTCAAAAGGCTTTCGACAAAGTTAATCATCGTTTACTTTTCCAAAAACTTGAAAATTATGGAGTTCATGGTGATTTGCTCAGGTGGATCATATCATACGTCACTAACAGATCTCAAATTGTTGCGGTGAATGGTTTTCTTTCAAACCCGATAACTGTGCCATCCGGAGTTCCACAGGGTTCGCATCTTGGCCCTTTGCTCTTTGTAATATTTATAAATGATATTACTTCAATTGTTAAAAATAAATGCCTCCTTTACGCAGATGATTTAAAGATATTTTGTGCTATCAATAATGTTCAAGATTGCACATCACTACAGGCCGATCTTGATTCTGTCAATCTGTGGTGTAAACAAAATGACATGTTCCTTAACGTAAGCAAATGTTTCGTGTCCGTCTTTACAAAAAAACATAATAAAATCAAATTTGACTACCACATAAACAACGATATTCTATCATGTAAGGAAAGTGCTAAAGATCTAGGTATAACTTTTGATACAGCTTTAACATTCAAGCTACACATAAATAACATTATCACGAAGGCCAACCAAATGATGGGATTTATTTTCAGGATTACCAAAAACTTTAAAAACCCGTTAAGTATTTTGCATCTCTACAAGAGTCTTATTCGAAGTGTCATTGAGTATGGTTCCCCAGTTTGGTCTCCTTATCAAAAAACTTATGTAGATTCAATTGAGTCTGTGCAAAGACGATTTTTAAGAATACTGTTTTATAAATTCAAAAGGGAATTGTTTAACCTTTCTTATGCTGACAAACTAAAGTACGTTAAACTAGATTATCTGTATATTCGACGTAACCTTTCTGACTTGATATTACTTCACAAAATTATTAACAATGAGACTGACACCTCAATTTTATCAAAAATTAGCATTAATTGCAAAGTACCCAGTCGCTCAGTTCGCAAGTACAACGTATTTCCTACACCTTGCTGCCGTACTAAAGTTGCTAGCCATTCCTCCATTAATCGAATTTGTAACCTATTTAATTCTCTGCATCAAAATAATAAAGACATCAACCTTTTTAATTCTAAAACGATCTGCTTTCGTCGTAACGTTATAAACTCCCTGCGCAGGGAAGTTAATGATTAAGTGTAGAGTGTAGGTACTTTACTTTATTTTTTATTTTTTTTTAATATTAATTTGCTCTTTCTTCTTACAAATTTTTGCTTTCTTTATTTGTTTTATTTTTTGTGTTAATTGTAGTTTTTATTATTTTATAGTGTTTTTTTTTCTACTTATATACTAGAATTTCTGTGTCCACTGTACAAGCCAATTATTGATGTTTATGTTTTAAATCTGTATTTCCTGTATTACCATTTTTTTTATTATATTATGTAAATTATTTTGTGTGCATAAATGTTGTTGGCCTGTTTAAATAAAAAAAAAAAAAAAAAAAAAAAAAAAAAAAAAAATAAAGAAAACTTTAATTGTAGGTACTACAAATACTGTCTAAATAATTAAACACAAATTTTATTTGCAATTGAAACAAATTTAACAATTAACTTTTCTTTGTTTGACAAGACCTATTTCAAGTAAAGTTAAAAAGCATAACATAAAAGCACAATTTCATATCCGTTATTGGTACTATAAAATTCTACATTCTGATACTGGGCTTATACATAAACAATGTGACATAGCTGCGGTGCGAAAGGTAAATCTGAATATAAATTTCCATACGCGTTTGTAAAACATTTACGGGTTAATGTTTTTTGGAATTCCGTTTGTTACCCGGCCCAAATGGAATGGCAAATGATACAATTAGCGGAAACAAAGGTGACTTGATTAAGAAATTATCCGGGTCTACGACAACATCTGAGTTCTAATGTGGGTATCCGGAAGGACGGATCTGTTATTTTGGGGTCTCAACGACCCCTTTTAACGTGAAAGCGTCGGCAAAAAGTTGGTCGAGCTTAACGTAAATGCTGTTGCCGGTTATAATTAAATATTCAGGTGTCTAGTGACTCGTATAAATCTTGTTACAGGTAATCCCGAGAATCGCTTCTAAATCTTGACACCAAACGCTGACATTCTATCGGTGTCAAGCGACTCGTTGATCGTGATCTTGCAACAAAAGTACAAAACTTCCCACTTGAAATGCTCATCAATAAAAAATGTGTACACAATTACAGGTATTGTAAGTTTTTTCTTTGAATATTAAACAAATATATTTTTTTTTATTTTTGTTCATTTCTTTACAAGCCCTTTACTGCAGTCTTACCTGATAGTGATGATTCAATCTAAGATGGAAGGAGGCCAACTTGGTTGAGGATAAAAATTCACACCCTTTCGGTAAGATAATGAATATTAACATTTTATATCAATTTCTCCGTATACCTATAGGTGAACTAGCAGACGTCATACGGTTTCACCGTCATAGTTCCCGTTCCTATAGAAATACAGAGGTAAAATATAGTGTAATATATAAAATATTATATATTACACTATAAAATATAGTGTAATATATAAAATATTATATATTACACTATATTTATCAGGTATAATGAAGGATTATAATTAATTGATTATGAAACACGGCTAAAACTCACGTGATATTAGGTCGGAGTATGCCCGACTAGTTTCGAACCCATACGGGGCCCTTAGTCATGAGTTGATTCTTGCATCGCGGCACGATCCAAACTGTACTCCGACTTAATATTGCGTGAGTTTTAGCCGTGTTTCATAATCAATTAATATGAATAACACTCACGATAGTTTAAAAAGGATTCTAATATTGAAATCATTTTTCAAATCGGTAGTTTTCAGAGTATAGTCAAAATCATTCCTCTTTACAATATAAATATGTATAAAATAAAAACTTCTGTTTTATATTTTGAGCTAAGTACAATTGTCTATCCTAAAGCAATAACTGGAGGCATTACATATCCAGAAGAAATTTAGGCATACTTTCGTAGTAGGTACCTAATAGTACGTAGTAGTAGTAAGTAGTAGTAGTAGGCGCGGTAGTGTGTGAAACTGGAGCTAGGTGGAAACACTATGACACTACGCTCACTTGATCAGACTAGATGATTTATAGATCCCCTGCATATACGCAATAACAGTACCAGTTGACTAAGTCGTCTGTACAGTTATATTATAGTTGTTTATAATAAAGTATCTTGGCAAAAGTATTCTGGTAATATTACAGTGCTCGTATTGTTTCTTTAAGAGAAATTTGCCTTATATTATTGTTGCGGGACCACCATAAGTTCCTCCGTAAATACAATCCAAAACCTGTCATTTATTATCACCACACCACTCAGCGCTTTGCAATAAAGTGCGCCAGAATTTCCCAAGTACCATCCAGTGGCTAAAACTCATTCCCAAAACGCATAAGATAAAGTGAAACGGGATAGAACGCGCTTTGGAACATTTCCCAGGAAATAAATTCCAAAAAGACAATGCCTATTATGTTTGAGTTGGTCTTTTAAAACACCTCTGGAATCGTAAAAACCGGCTAAATGAGATGTGAACCGCGCGATTTAAGTCGCGCAATTAAGCCAAACGAGGGTACATAGAGTGTAAAAGGGTCGGTGGATGTCACGGAGTTGGATGCGGTATTGTTTGCACAAAGTTAGTTTTATACATTCAATAATGAAAGCTCGGGCGAGATAAACAAAACAACCCTGTACGTACTTTTTGGTGTTCCCGAAAAGTTTTGTTATCGCTATAAAAATAAAGTTTTTATGTTATTGTAAACGATACAAACTTTGTTAAATCGGAACAGTGGAATTTTGCGCATTGACACTATTTCTGTTTACTATTCCTGAACGTTTAGTTCGGTTTGGTTTGGAATAATAAAGATAAGCAACTTTTCCATAATTCGGTTACTGAGATAACAATCTTACTCTAACAACTCTATTATTGTATAAACTTACGATTACGAGTTTTACATTTAAATATAAGACAAGGATCTCTAAAAAGTAAAAATGACTCGAGGCCTTCAAAATTCTAGTGGTAACAGCACCTCACAAAACTTTGTGTCCGTCCGACATAAGAAAGATCTGGCACTGCCATATCTTAATTACTGCAACCAGAATGGATGATTGGTATAAAAACCAATAAGTGCTCCCGCACACGGGCCAACGGCCACAACCACAAAACGCTACTACCGGCATATTTCCTGTAGTTTTTATACATTTTACATGGACTCGCCGCACATGGTTGACGCCGGTGGCCACCACACGCTGCAATACTCGCTACTCGCTTATTGTGGCCCGCACCGGCCACCAAACACCGACACAAAACGCCGCCACACGCCACTTGTGCGAGTATGATACTGCATGTATGGGTTAAAAAGTAGCAGTCACCGACCATACGTGTCGACTACCGGCCACAAGTGGCTGTTGCACGCTTCAGCCACTTTTGTGACCCCTTCTTGCTTCTCGTAGCGGCGTTTGTGGCTGACGCGTGTGGCCCATGTGCGGCGACACTAAGAGGTATATTGTATACTATAGTTTAACTACCATATTTAAGAAATTAAACAAAAAAGTGACATACTTTATTTACAAATTCATACGTCTTTACTTCTAGAATTACTAATAATAAAAAGAGGTATAGCTTGTGAGGTTTTAGAGGGTAATCTCTGGATCTTCAGAAACGAACTCTTACTTTTAGACTAATAGAAAGCCACGTTGTTTGTGAGTGTCACTTTATCCCCGTATTCCCATAGGAATGAGAACTACGCGAGTGAAACCGCTGGGGCTTTGCTAGTATTTGATATGCACTTTATTATCAACCCATATTCGGCTCACTGCTGAGCTCGAGTCTCCTCTGAGAATGAGAGGGGTTAGGTCAATAGTCCACCACGCTGGCCCAATGCGGATTGACAGACTTCACACACGCAGAGAATTAAGAAAATTCTCTGGCATGCAGGTTTCCTCACGATGTTTTCCTTCACCGTTTGAGACACGTGATATTTATTTTTTTTTTTAAATGCACACAACTGAAAAGTTGGAGGTGCATGCTGGACTGGATTCGAGCCTACGCCCTCCAGAATCGGAGGCAGACGTTATATCCACTGGGCTATCACGGCTTATGCACTACACTATGCACAAGGTTTAATCATAACCCATTCCTTTCATTACTCTCGGGTAAAAAATAAACACCTGGCTTTTAATAAAGCAAACATTATTAATAAGGTACTTTATTAATAAATTTCACTTGACTTTTAATTGAAGTTGTTTCCAATATTGTTAATATCGCAAACCGCTTCAGGTTAATTTACGCCCCGTTATATTCCGCGGCACGCAGTTTCGATATTCTACTAATAATATTTTTTAATAAACGTCATTTTCGATATAATCGAAGCAATATATCAGCCCACTGTTTGAATATTACGTTCACATATACCTAATTAAATAACGTTTTTACAATATAAGAGAAGAGAGGCCTCTTCTTACGGAAGATAGGATTTTAGATTACCGGTTTTGGAAAATACTTGGGCCTGTAGCCATGTGGCACGTCGGTTCTCTTTCTACAAACGCTAACGCTTCGAAAACAAACAAAATATATGGGAATGACAGATTCGATCGACAAGTTGATCACGTGATCTGTCGATAACGAATATCATTCCCATACATAATTTACTTTTCAAAACGTTTGCGATCGTAGAAAGTGAATTGACCTGATAATTGGCTACAGGCCCTGCTCAGTAGTTGTAATAGAAAGAAATCAGTAATCTATACTAATGTTATAAAGCTGAAGAGTTTGTTTGTTTGATTGAACGCGCAAATCTCAGGATCTATTGGTCCGATTTGAAAATTTCTTCAGTGTTAGATAGCCCATTTATCGAGGAAGGCTATAGGCTATATATTATCCCCATATTCCTACGGGAACGTGAACCACGCGGGTGAAACTGCGTGGCGTCAGCTAGTAGATAAATAAAACTTAACAGAATAAAATAATGATTTGTTTTATATTATTTGCATTTTATTAATAGTTTGTTGAGAGTTAGTGGCGACTACAAAATGGCACAAAAAGCTCAACAATAGTAGAGATTTTGGCATCGTGCCGCGTCTTAAGTGAGTCAATGAATGGCCTACTATACATTTTGGGGCCATATTGAATAGAGTATATAAAGAGGCTTTTTAAGTAATAACCATGATTTAAACAGCTGAAAGTATAAATGTAGACCGTTAGTATTTAAATGTGTATTGTGTATTGTCTTTTATTTTTTTATTACTTTAAAAGTAGATTAGGATACATTTTTTACTTCATCATTAACAACCCATATTCGGCTCATTGTTGAGCACGGGTCTCTTCTCAGAATGAAAGGGGTTATGCCAATAGTTCACCATGCTGGCCCAATGCGGATTAGCAGACTTCACACACCTAGAGAATTAAAAAAATTCTCTGGTATGCAGGTTTCCTCACGACGGTTTTCCTTCATATTTACTTAATACTCATCTTAAAGATGTCCAAGTTGTAAGAAGTAGGAAATACTGACTCCGGGAGAGAGTTCCATACCCTAGCCATGTGTGTAAGAAACGAAGAAGCAAATCGCTTCGTACGAGTTCTAGGAATGTCAATGACGCAGGGATGGAAACCTACCTGGTGTCTTGCAGTGTGATGGTAAAAAGGTGACAGTGGCCGGTTTCTACGAGATATCACGAAATATCACCCTACCCAATCACTAGTCACTTTAAACGACCCTTAAAGTTTAATATTTAACCGTGTACTTCAAAGGATTGCCTTCAAAGCTAAGTGACTGATGTCTATGGACATGGTTTATCATGTTATGTATGTAATCTTGGAAGATTAAAAGTCTGCACCCTTAAAACCTACTGTATCTATAGTAGCGAAGGCTGAAATTTTGTAATAGGTAAACCGTTCATTTGTGTTTTATAGTCTGAATGTGTTTTTGGCTGAGTACGTCAAATTATATTATTATTTTTTCTTACGTACGAATTAAAATCTACCTTAAT
Source organism: Bicyclus anynana (assembly GCF_947172395.1). Lineage (NCBI taxonomy): Eukaryota > Metazoa > Arthropoda > Insecta > Lepidoptera > Nymphalidae > Bicyclus > Bicyclus anynana. Next base: position 5,520,607 of record NC_069084.1, read on the forward strand.
TCATTATCATCATCATCATATCAGCCGATGGACGTCCACTGCAGGATATAGGCCTTTTGTAGGGACTTCCAAACATCACGATACTGAGCCACCTGCATCCAGCGAATTCCTGCGACTCGCTTTATGTAGTCAGTTCACTTGGTTGGGGTTCGACCAACACTGCGCTTACCTTAATTGATCTTCTTATATTAATCAAAAGCACAGCAGCACCCATACACACACGAAATCTAGCACAAACATAATTATTCAAAACAAACAAAATAATAACACGCATGACAAATACTATACCGCAGCAATAATGATAATATGTATGTAAGAATTTTTAAAAGGTAACACGATAGGAATCGGTTTGTTAGAATCCATCGCCCCTAGTATCTAAAACCTACCTACAAAGGCACCACGCTCTAAACTCTATAGTCGCCTACTATATTTACCTAAACTAGGAGCATGGGTTGACAAATTTTCAGCTTTTATCACAGGCCAAGTTTGGTTTAACACAGGGTCTAAATTTACAAAGTATTTTCAGAAATATTTGCTCCAAATTTCGTAGCAACGGGTTCGGAATCGCTGAAATAATTCTGAACATTTTACGCGTTTTACGTGTAAAACCAAATGTGGGTACTAATTAATTGTATCGCGTAAATTTGTTTGCACCAAAATTCTATATTAAACTAAATTGCTAAATTGCAAGAGGTTTTACAACAGCGGCACATCATCATCATCATCATTATCAACCCACATTCGGCTCACTGCTGAGTTCCAGTCTCCTCTCAATACTGTTTTTATTCGAAACTTCGGAAAATGGATTTTTTCGAAAAATGCGATCACGAAGCCATCTTCATTATTATCAACCCATTCGTATCTCGTTTGCTCGAGCTAAGCTCATTGCTGAGCTCATTGTTAGGCCAATAGTCCACCACAGTGGCACAATGCGGATTGGTAGACTTCACACACGCTCAGAGAATTAAGAAAATTCTCTGGTATGCAGGTTTCCTCACGATGTTTTTCCTTCACCGTTTGAGACACGTGATATTTAATTTCTTAAAATGCACACAACTGAAAAGTTGGGGTTTTAATGCCCCGGACCGGATTCGAACCTCCGCTCATTCATTCGAACACGCTCCGGAATCGGAAGCACAGGTCATATCCTCTGTCACGGCTCATAATGCAATGCACTTCACGTAATACCCCAAAGTGTTTTATATTGTTAAAGCTTATTTCCTTTTCTCAAAGAGTACAAGACCGATGGTAATTTTAAGTGTTTTTCTTATTTTCCGACACGGTTCATTTCCCTCTGGCGTTTTATTCCTTTTGTTACGGATGTCTGGCATCCATTTTGTAGTGCCACTTTGTGAAGGCGCCTTTTAGAGGTCCTTAGAGAAATGTAAAAAACGAAAAAGCAAATACTTCTATTTGCCAACTTCTAAGTATCTAACACACGTGCGATTTGTTTAGTCAATAGACAAAGCTTTTTGGCTCAATTGAGGTATATAATGATTTTATATTATTATAATACTAGCGGACGCCCGCGACTTCATCCGCGTGGAAATCAATGTAAACTTACAACCCCCTATATTACCACTGTAGGGGTTTTAAAATTCTTGAAACATTATATTTGGTCCTTTTTTTATGATTTATGAACAAATTTTTAAAACTGTAACTCTAAAAATGGACGACTTTCTATACAAACTTTCAACCATTATTTCACTCCCTTTTTATTTTAGGGATAAAAATTATCCTATGTTCTGCTCAAAGATCCCATTTACCATAATACTAAAATTCATCTTTATCGGTTCAGCCGTTTAGCCGTGAAAAGGTAACAGACAGACAGACAGATTTACTTTTATCATCATCATCATCATCATTAACAGCCACTGCTGGATATAAGCCTCTTGCATGGACTTCCAAAAAAAACAGTATTGAACCGCGAGCATCTAGCGGCTCCCTACAACCCGCTTGATGTCTTCGGGCCACCTAGTGAGGGGTCGACCAACAATGCGCTTTCCGGCGAGGTCGCCATTCCAGCACCTTGGGACTCCAACGTCCATCGGCTCTTCGAACTATGTGGCCTGCACATTGCCACTTCAGCTTCGCGACTCGCGACGTACTTTCGCATTTATGATATTAGTATAGATGTATATTTTATAGAATATACCCTACATTTTTACAAATTACTTCTCCATAGCACTCTACTGGGCATACACTTCCTCTCTTATAGGTCGCCGGGATATTAAGCTTAGATATACCTACTAAGCTCCCAATGCGGGTTGCGGGCTTAAGGTGATTTACGATTCTTATTAGGTATCGATTTTCAGGTGTTAGCGATAACGGCCGAAGCTTTACGTACTAGAAACGTGTGCGTTTCTGACACCTTCAATGTCACTTTTTTATATTTGTAAATGTTAATAATGTCGTGTAGAAACCAAAAGGGGTGTGGATTTTCATCCTTTTCCTAACAAATTAACCCGCTTCCATATTAGACTGCATCATCACTTACTATCAGGCAAGATTGTAGTCAAGGGCTAATTTGATTTTAATTTTAATAATAAAAAAAATTAATTGAAAAATGATTTTGGTGTATTTTTTTAAATTCGTTTCCGTGGTTTAGATACTAAAGCGTTATAAACATATTCATAGCATAATGTATTAGTTATGATGTAACGTTAAGAGAAGAATGGTGTATATTTTTTTTCTTTTGGTACGTAGGTATATAAAATATGAGTGCCTTTATAATATGAGTGTTCCCAGTAAGGTTATTATTTAACTGGCTTAACTCGGAAACCGTACCCACTTGACCCTTATCTAAGCAGCTTATTCTTCTACTTAAGTAAGAAATTCTTTACAAATAATCTTCACGCCTGTAATTTTATATATAAGGCGCTATTTTCTAATTTAAGTAAAGTTATTAATAGGTTTGGGTAAATACTTATTATTTAAGCTAGTAAATGGCGGTCTTTGTCGGTTAACTATCTTTGTAGCAATGGCTAATTAACAGCCTACGAGGACTGGCTGGTAGGATACTTTTATTGGCCAATTAACCAGTTAATTATTTCCTTGACCAAATAATTATTAATAAATAATTTAATTAAATTACCTCAATTGGATTTCAGTGCAAAAACACAGGTGGACACACAAAACATCAAGTTTTTCTTAACTTATCAATATTTTTTTTTTTTCCCAAGAATATTTGCTATATCTTTTATATATACCGATATTCTTGTTCTCCTCCTACTAGTTGGAAAATGCCGTGTTAAGAATGGGTACGACAACAATCCAGCAGAAATCGAACCGATATCTCTCAGAGCGCCTTCTTTACTCAGGAGCTATCGGACCTTTCAATCAATCGTAATTAGTTTAAGCGTTACGTCAAACAAGTTTCGGAACCATAGGACATCACTGGCAACACGCATGTACTGCTACGTGTCGCGAAGCTGAAGTGGTAATTAGCGGGGCATAGAGTTCGAAGAGCCGATGGACGTTGGGGTCTCTGGAATGGCGACCTTGCACTAGGTAGCGCAGTGGTGGTCGACCCCTCACCAGGTGGACTATCGACATCCATCGAGTCGCAGGAATTCGCTGAATGCAGGCGGCTCAGGGTCTTGATGTTTAGAAGTTCCTACAAAAGGCCTACAGTGGACGTCCATCAGCTGATATGGTGATGATGATGATGTCTACAATTATTAGATAGAAGCAGGCGTTACTTTGCGGAAGTTCATCATGATTATATAATGATGATTATATAATGAGATGTTGACTCTACAACGAGCAATTGCAATTGCATGTTGTAGAGTCAACATGTCCTGAGGATGCTCTGGTTTCGGGGTGAAACGTACGTAGAGAGTATTTTGTCGGACCTGGTTGACGTTGTTGCATGGGTTCGTCGACTTTTAGCGGATGATAACAAAATAAATAAATCATTATATAGTCTACAGTTCTATTTTAGTAATAGAACATATTTCTAAAGTAGTGTTGTAATACGCCATGTTAAAATTCAATTATCGTAGAATACATAAAATAGACATCAAAAATACTAAAAAGGAATCATAAGTTTTACATTATATCCCGATTGGTCGGTGCTATACTATATATATTATTTTATTATGTTATGGTTAGAATATGCGGTAGTGAAGGCTTATATTTTATTGAGAGCTTTTGTAATAGCTGTGATATACGGTTACGTTCTAACACTTTTATATGCAAGTAGTAAAAGGTGCTTATTGAAATGTAGGCAAAGTAGGTAAGCCTTCAATATGATACGTTTTGATGACACAAAATCCATTTTGTACCCATTTGAAATTTATTTATATTTATGTTTTACTGCACTCAAAAAATAGGTCAGTATGTTCATTGTTTCATTTGTAATTTTATTACTTTAACCCTAAGCTAACTTGCGAAATTTAGAGGCTTTTAGGTCATTAAGAGCTATTTTTTGAAATACAATGTATTTAGACACATGGTGATTTTTTTTTTTAGTTTAGTACACATGTTAAAAGATATTTTAAATTCACGTGATATATTAATGTCATAAGAAGGCTCAGAGACACACAGCGAGCGATGGAACGAGCTATGTTAGGAGTATCTCTGCGAGATCGAATCAGAAATGAGGAGATTCGCAGAAGAACCAAAGTTACCGACATAGCTCAACGAGTTGCGAAGCTGAAGTGGCAATGGGCGGACCACATAGTTCGAAGAGCCGATGGACGTTGGGGTCCCAAAGTGCTGGAATGGCGACCCCGCACTAGTAAGTGCAATGTTGGTCGACCCCCCACCAAGTGGACTGACGACATCAAGCGAGTCGCAGGGCTTCGCTGGATGCAGGTGGCTCAGTATCGTGATGTTTGAAAGTCCCTACAAAAGGCCTAGGTATGTCCTGCAGTGGACGTCCATCGGCTGATATGATGATGATATGGTTTGCTACGTTCATAATTTTGTGCGGCTCACCTTTAAGTCTAACTCACTCACTCATATACACAAAATTTGAGCAGTGTGGTAAATAAATAAAAGTTCCTATTTTATTTGTAAAATTTAGTTCCTGGACCCAAGACCCAAGAAACTTTAAAAAGTCAAAAGTCCATTTATTTTAATTAGTCTTAGTTTACAAGCACTTTTAAAACGTCAAGTAAATAGGTATAGTGTTTAGAACCCGCGTAGAAACACGGTAATATTTTCTGTAGGCTTTTCATATAAATAAAAGCTAAATCTTTGAAATAACGTTCTATAAAATTTCCTTGCAACGCAATCCCCTGAGTACCGCATTTATTATTAATGTAACAAGCTTAGCTTGAAAACCGCACTTCGCTTGACTTGCTCGCTGGTTAAGCAGCTTACACAGAATTTTTTTATAGACTAACAGGACGGGGAATTTTATTTTAAGGTTTCCATGTGATATAGTGCATTTCAATTGTATGAACAGGAGATATATGAACCTACTAGTACATAATACGTGATAGCCCAGTGGATATGACCTCTGCCTCTAATTCCGGAGGGTGGTGGGTTCGAATCCGGTCCGGGGCATGCACCTAAAACTTTTCAGTTGTGTGCATTTTAAGAAAATTAAATATTACGTGTCTCAAAGGGTGAAGGAAAACATCGTGAGGAAACCTGCATACCAGAGAATTTTTCTTAGTTATCTGCGTGTGTGAAGTCTGCCAATCCGCATTGGTTCAGCTTGGTGGACTATTGGGCTAATCCCTCTCGTTCTGAGAAGAGACTAGAGCTCAGGTGTGATCCGAATATGAGTTGATAACGACTAGTACATTCAATATTTTTATCACTGTTTATGTTAATTTAACAACCCGTCCAATTTAACGCAATTCCTCATATAGCTGATAGTGTTTTTAGTAAAGTTAGCCCGCTTCCATCTTACATTGCATCATCACTTACCCTCAGGTGAGATTGTAGTCAAGAAAAGTCGACTTATAAAGAATATAAAAAAGTGATCTTAAAACGTGGTCGCTAACTATGGGCCTTATTAGTAGGCTCAAAGTCACTCAGCGAGCGATGGAGCGAGCTATGCTTGGAGTTTCTCTGCGTGATCGAATCAGAAATGAGGACATCCGGAGGCCCTTGGACTTATAATAATGATGCAAGAAATCATACAAATGTCTCAATTACTATACCTATTCTTTATCTCTGTAAGAAATCACTATTATATAATTTGTTTGGTGTATTGTATTACATATTTACTGGCTTTTCCACTACAAATCTCACATAAGACTGAAGAAGTGGCACTCGTCACTCATCCTCAAATGCAATCTACGAACGTTGAAAGCATAATTATTAATGTAACTGGCTTAAGCCGGAAACCGCACGACACTTGACCCGGTCGAGTCGCGACTAAGCTGCTTAGGTTTAAGTGAAAGTGTTATTTCTTTGACTGAAGCTAAAAGAAATTCCTATTTCCATTCTAATGATGATTTAGCTCAGCGATTCGTAATCAACGTAAATTAATCATCATCACTCCAAAGCTTCACGGTAAAGGAACCGGACTCATGAACGAATATAACATAGTCTTTTCTAGCTAGTTGGAAGGGAATAGGATCATTGGTCATTTTCTCAACTCATCATTATTAGCTTATGGACGTTCATTGCTGGATATAGGCATTTTGAATGGACTTTCAAACACAATGGTCTCCGCCAGCATACAGCGGCTCCCAGCAACTCGCTTGATGTCCTCGGTCCACCTAGAGGTGGTCGACCAACACTGCTCTTTCCGGTGCGGGGTCGCCATTTTAGCACCTTAGGACCCCAACGCCCAACGGCTTTTCAAACAATGTGGCCTGCCCATTGCCACTTCAGCTTCGCATCGCGCTGACCTATGTCAGTGACTTTGGTTCGTCATTTCTGATTCGATCACGCAGAGAAACTCTAAGCATAACTCGCTCCGTCGGTCGCCCGCTGAGTGACTTTTACAACTCACTTATAAGTGAGTTGTAGGACCTATAGAGATGATATTACTGCTGCTCTAATGCTGGCTGACTGACTGACTCGCTGTATAAGTACTTTGTTGGTCTAGGGGTTGATATTTATGGCGTCGAACCACGAGATCTTTGTTTTGAGTACTGTGATGTATTGTGCTTTCATTGTGATCTTTAACAAGTCATATATTCTTACTGTTGGGCACGAGTCTCTTCTTAGAATATTAAGGGTTAGGCTAACAGTCCGCCACGCTAGGCCAATGCGGATTGGCAGATATCACATACGAAGAAAATGATGTTTTTCCTTCACCGTTTGTGACATGTGATATTTTTCTTAAAATGCACACCCCGGACCGGATTCGAACCTACACCCTCCGAATCGAAGGCACAGGTCATATATGTTTGTGCTTTACTTTCTTAAAACTCTAAACATTTTCCGCTGCTCAAGAAAAATCAAAGTTATTGCCATCAAGATTTACTGAAGGCATAAATATGTAAATACATATTACATATTATTTAGATTTATATTCCTTCGACTGGAGGAATAAATTGAGCGGATAAGCTCAACACAATACAAGTATTAGGTATACTTTACCGCTAATCTACCCCGTTTTCGTAATAACAGCCTCTTTTACAGAAAAAAATGAGTTGTAGTCGCATTGACAGTCAAAGAATAAGATGATTGATGTGATTCATGTAAACGCATGAGATCGTTTAAGCTGTGCGGAGCGATCAAAGAATTAGATACGTTATCTATATGTTTAAGATCGTTGATAAGTACTTATCAACGATAAACATATAATTGATTAGGCAATAGTAAAAAAATAGCTTGTTAGTAACAATTTTTGATGACCTCGGTCATTGATACAAGTTATGACTATTAGTTTCAAGAAGTGGAGGGAGGAGAAGTTATGACTTTTTTTAATTGTTTTTTATTCTTTACAAGTTAGCCCTTTACTACAATCACACCTGATGGTAAGTGATGATGCAGTCTAAGATGGAAGCGGGCTAACTTGTTAGGAGGAGGATGAAAATCCACACCCCTTTCGGTTTCTACACGACATCGTACCGGAACGCTAAATCGCTTGACGGTACGTCTTTGTCGGTAGGGTGGTAACTAGTCACGGCCGAAGCCTCCCACCAGCCAGACCTGGACCAATTAAGAAAACCTCAACCGGCCCAGCCGGGGATCGAACCCAGGACCTCCGTCTTGTAAGTCCACCGCGCATACCACTGCGCCACGGAGGCCGTCAAAATAGTTTCAGTATGTCAACTAGCAGTAATCCTCTCAAACATTAAAATAGATTACTACTTTAGTTTACATTCGCATGAAAGCTGAACATTAAGTCGTGAACATTTACCGTATTGTTGGAAAACCATTAAAGCATGCACTTTACAGCGAATTACTCTGCTCTAGTTTACCGGATAATTCCACCTACCTACTTTTTTATATTGAAATAAAATATATCAGTTTTGTTGTCAGCGTACGCAATTTTTTGAGAGCATTATCTTTTTTACAAAAAAAAATAGCTTTAACCCAACTTACAGTTATTATACATATAACAACTAGCGGACGCCCGCGACTTTTCCCGCTCTTAGATTTTTATCCGTTCACGTTCTTAAAATCCGTTCTTAGCGAATGCTATTTACAAACTACCTCCCTGCCAATTTCATTTCAAAAATATCAATCTTAAGGAGTTTTCGAAATTTCGTGATAATTTTTCGTTTTTATACATTTAGATAACATCTTATCATATATAAATGTTACTAGGTTATCGAGATTTCCTTTAAAATGTACCACGATTTAGGAAAAAAAAATTGAATCATACTTCAACTATGGGAAAACTCGTATGAATAATTAATTAAGAATGAATAAAATAAGAAGAATAAATAAAATAGGAAGCCGTGATAGCCCAGTGGATATGACCTCTGCCTCCGATTCCGGAGGATGTGGGTTCGAATCCGGTCCGGGGCATGCACCTCCAACTTTTCAGATGTTTTCATTTTAAGTAATTAAATATCACGTGTTTCAAACGGTGAAGGAAAACATCGTGAGGAAACCTGTGTACCAGATAATTCTCTCAATTCTCTGCGTGTGTGAAGTCTGCCAATCCGCATTGGGTCAGCGTGGTGGACTATTGGCCTAACTGCTGAACTCGAGTCTCCTATCAGAATGAGAGGGGTTAGGCCAATAGTATTTTATTATATAGTAGTTTATTATGGGGAAGCAGTAACCTTTTTCATACAGCTTTAAGTGTTCCACATTTAAAAACTTTCAGTGATAGAACACTTCAATAATTTTGGCTGCCTTTTAATAATAACTTGAAAGTATTAAATTTTGGAATATATGGCGTGAAAACGATTACCCGGTCATGCGAAAACGCTATGAAGCGCTTTGAATATAGAGCAAAGCGCCTTAAACTTTAGCTGCTAACTTCAGGTGGTATAAGGGTCCATAAAACAAACTTACAGGAGCCGTCTTTCACACCGTACCGTAACATTAAGGAATATTGTAAAAAGTTTTACTATATTTCATTTAGTTTCTTTTCATATATTCATATTGCAAGTATGTAGGTTTTTATCCGTTACTGCAAGAAGGGTTATGTATTTCGCGCGTATCTTCTATTGTATGTATGTATGTAACGTTTTTTATTACCTCATATATTCCAAACCGCTGGATGGATTTACGTAATTAAGATATAGTTAGATTTGTCTTATTAACCCAAGTGTTCTTAAATAGGTGAAATTAATAACCAACAAGACGACTGTGTGACGCTAAATAATATATACTTTATATATTTTTTTAATTTTGCAACATGGATATCAAATTCAAGGGCTTTTAGTGAGGCTTTCAAAATGGTCAACAATTAGACAAACGTCATTTATTAATTGTCTATACAAAATACGCGAGGCGGATGACAATATGGTGCGAGGTTTATGAAGTAAAATTATAAAACACCTAAAATAGACTAAATTAAATATATTGATTATAAAAATCAGACAAGTGCGAGTCGGATTCGCCCACCGAGGGTTCCATAGATTTTTTGAATATTTACTTAACCTCGGTTGGACGTAGGTATACATTATCGTACTTTGTAACATGTAACAAACGTAACAAATAAATCTGAAATTCACGCCTCTTATTATCATTTATTCTCAACTTTATTAAATTACAAATCTGTTGTTTTTATATCAAATAAACTCGCTCGTGACTACATTCTCACAATGGTATGTGTAAATCTGGTTTTAGTAGTTCCTATTTACCGTTGTTTTAAAGATACCTACAATATAGTTAAAAAAAATATAAACACATGAAAATATTGTCGAAAAATAGCGTTACCAATCCAATTAATAATAAAAATAATTTATTACGACGATAATTCGGGGTTTATATCCTTCGTGTGTCGAATTTCCTTGAAATTCTTTCAACCGGTTTTGCGACTACATTTCAGTATTATTACAAGGATATTTCACTAAAGTGCTTTTAACTTTACTCACAGCTTTATAATATACGGCATGATAATGATTAAACGATTAACCGCTCCTGTGAAATAGCTACAAAGCGCTTTGAATATAGAGCAAACCACCTTAAACTTTAGCCGTGAAGTTCAGATGGTATATAGGTCTATAAAACAAACGTTAACAGGAGACGTATCTCACACCGTAACGTAAGCTGTAAAAGAAGCTATCTGCATTTTTAAACAGTTTTATTGGTATGTTTTAAAGAAGCGCTTTTTCGTGAATGATTTCGAAATTAGATACAATCGTAAATAAAATCGTAAAAGGAATTAAAAGCAGAATTATAAGGCTTGTCAGCCACGCTTCATTTTTAGGCAGTTTATGTAGAGCATATCATAGCAAACCCAGCAATGATATTTTATATAACAGGTTAACCATCTTCTTAAACTAAAAAAGTCCTAAAATGGTTCAATATAATTTGTTTTCTACTAAATTTTAAATTAATTAGTGCGTAATCAAATGCGATGATGGATGGATGGATGTGCGATGGAATGAACAAAAATTTGCGTATAATATGTTATGTACCATGTAATATTTAACAGGACCCTTGTTATTCATATTAAAATATTAATAAAGAGGAGGCCTAAAACAACAGACACCCTAACGCAAACAGAGACCTATGCAAACGTTATTTTTTCACACCGTTACGGCGCTGCTCGTGAATTAAAAAAATAAATCGTGGAACGGTGTGACACGAGGACTGCGGATTGTTCGCCAAAATTATTTCTCTTTCTCCAACATACGGCAAAATGAGCTTTCAAGTAAGCCGACGTATAAAATATTATAACACGTGGAAAATGAAAAATTTTAATATTTGCCTAAGACCGTGCAAAATTTAATAAACAAAGAACATTTTGGCCTTGTACATTATAAAGTGAACGGAAAAGGTAACGCATCTTTTACAGCAGCTTTAGCTTCCTCAAATTGCTCTTAAATTTACTCGCAAACTGTAATGAAAGTTCTAACATACTTAGCCGCTTTTGTTTTATGTAAAATACTCATACCACTACCCCAGCTAATCACCCACTACCGAGTTTGAACTTCTCAGAATAAAACTGTCTTCTGTGACATCATTACATACAAGGTGACGTCACTGTAATAACGATAGGTACATTAATTTTTAGACGAGAGATTTTGATTAGATTTATGATTAGATTTTGGACGAGCATATCGTCCCGGACTAGTTGCACTAGCGTCGATAACGACGAGTTTCGCCTCATTGCTCAGTGTACTTAGCGTGAAAACGCATATTCATGCGTGTTATTGCGACTCCAACTTTGTAACCTTAAGCATGTGTGCGCTCAGTTGAATCGCTATATTCAGATCACTTTTTGCGGTGATTTTGTAGGCACGTGACATATCTACAGTTTAAATGAATCATTGATTAACACCTTAACCAATGGAGTAGTGTGGTTGGTCTAAACTCAAAACCTCCTCTTTTAAATAAAGGTAAGTGGCTTGGCCCTATTCGTTGCTTCTACGCCACAATCCGAAGTAGAATATAGTGACGGAATTACTCATTCTTTTTATAACATCACTGGTAGAGTCCGCCGTTGGACATAGGCCTTTAGTCTTTGCAGTTTTGCGACGCTTCAATAACCCTTTGTATTTAATTAATTTATTATTAAAACTAGCGGACGCCCGCGACTTCGTCCGCGTGGAATTTAGTTTTTCACAAATCCCTCGGGAACCATGGATTAGTCTATGTGTTAAGGCTAAAATATATCTCAATACCAAATTTCAGCTAATTCGGTTCAGTAGTCGAGGCGTGAAAGAGTAACAAACATTCATATCATCAAAATCATCAGTTTTCGCAAATCTCGGGAAACCATGAATTTTTCGGGATAAAAAGTAGCCTTTGTGTTAATCCAGAGTAAAATCTATTTCCATTCCAAATCGCTTCAGTAGTAGCGGCGTTATAGAGTAACAAACATTCAAACATACATCCAAACATCCATACAAACTTTCGCGTTTATAATATTAGAAGGATTAAAATTTTCTATTTTATTCGGGAAAATGTTGGGGCAACTGTTACTTCCTATGAGTAAAGGTATAATTAAAATCATTAAGAACAATGCAAATAAATGCTATCAAAAGAAGTGCTGTAAAATACAGACAAGTAACATCAAAATGTTCTTAAACGGAACTACTATTGTATTTAAAAGATCTAGCTTGATCGGCAGTAAAACTAGAATAGGGTCCGTTGGACCGAAGCAGTGGGTTGCATATCGTAAAACGGTTAATGTTTCCGGACAAGTTTATACAGCCTCTAAAGTTTGAATGTAAGTTCCAAGACTTCTGCACGGAGGTTTCAGGTCGGAATCCATGTCAAAAAAATCTAATGGTAAATGTCAAAAGATATCAACTACACATATAACATTAGATAGGAAATCTAGAACTCCCTAAATTCCTGTTTTCTAGGATAACTATTTTTAAATAAAACTCGTGATGCGTGAGAATTTTCCATTATAATAGTTAACCGTTCATATTTTTTTTATTGTTTATCAGCTATTAAATAACTTGTAATGAAAACTATTGACGAGTTCCGTGGCGCAGTGGTATGCGCGGTGGATTTACAAGACGAAGGTCCTGGGTTCGATCCCCGTCTAGGCCGATTGAGATACGATGTTGTATAGAAACCGAATGGGGTGTGGATTTTCATCCTCCTCCTAAAATGCTAACCCTTTCATCTTAGTTTGCATCATCACTTACCATCATGTGAGATTGTAGTCAAGGGCTTGTAAATAATAAATAAATAAAAAAAAATCTAAACGTTCTTGTCTTAAATATTAAAATTATGATTTCAGAATAAAGACTAATATAGTTACTAAGCTACCGGCAAAGATGTACCACCAAGCGATTTAGCGTTCTGGTACGATGTCGTGTAGAAACCGAAAGAATGTGGATTTTCATCCTCCTCCTAACAAGTTACCCGCTTTCATCTTAGTTGGCATCATCAAGGGCTAACTTGTAAAGAATAAATTAATAAAAAAAAATTAAAATCTAAATAAAACTTATTGTCTTAAATATTAAAATTATGATTTCAGAATACAGACGCTCGATTTTCTTTTCCGTTGCATCCAATTAAGTATAATTTATGAAAATGCATATTAACAAGCTGTCTCTTAACTTCATAAAAAATTACAAAGTAGTTGGTTAAGTACTTGGCGCAAGTTTCCATTGTGATAAAGAAGAAACTTTTTTAATCGATACCACTCGTGAAATAATTAATCTTCTAGAGGAGCTCTGGAAGTTTATGGAGTAGTTACTGACTTTGAGATGGGCTACCCGCGGTATATTGTTGCTAAGTAACTTACAACGATTACGTCACTTCCTATATACTGAATCTATGCTAACATTATAAACGCGAAAGTAAGTCTGTCTGTCTGTTACCTTTTTACAGCTAAACGACTTAACCGATCAAGATGAATTTGAATGATAAATGGAACCTTGGAACAAAACATAGGCTACATTTTACCCTAAAATAAAAATAGAAGGGGGTGAAAGTTTGTATGGAAAGTCTTTCATTTTAAGAGTTACAGTTTTAAAAATTTGTTCATAAAACATTAAAAAAATAAGAAATACGTTATGATTCAAGAATTTTTAAAATTCAACCCGTTTAGAGGTGTAATAGGTAACAGGTGTTGAAATTTTACATTGATTTCCAAGCGGAGATTTAATCCAGAGATTACCCACAACAGCCTCAAAACTATTAATTAGACAAACTATTGTTTGGCAAATTCGTTCGTAACACTCCCAATAGTCCGCGGGGGCCGGTAGCGATGACAGATAAACCCACTGATGCACCCCACTTCCAGCCTCTGAAACGCGCGCACGACTTCACACCCGCGCAGTCCTTTCCTCCCCGTCGCCCGCATATCATGGGAGTGTCATCATCAAACTTGCCAAGTATACATAAAAAAGACGTGTGGCACTCGGGGACTGCCGCGGTAAAGCTATTGTATAGCATTTTGTATCAACTTATGCAATTATAATTATTTATTTTTTATACATACAATACGTCTAATCGCACGCACACAACGCCGTGTCGAAGACTGCCGAACTGAAACGACGTTAGACGATGCCCGTCGGAGTTGGGAGCGTGAGGTTTTTTCGTTACGGAATTTCTGGATTCGGTCCCCGCGCTCAAGGCCCGCGATAGAAGCTATGCAATAGCTTAAAAATGTTTTTTTTTTGTCTAACATTATAACTATAACAATTCTTTTAATTGCTACTACGCTAAGTTTTAATAATACAAGAAATACTAGCTACACAGTGTTAAACATGCCAACATAAATGTCACAATATCTGGGTATTACAAGTAAGTACATTTTCTATTGTTCATTGTATAGTACAATGGGGCTTTTCTTAGTTAATAAAATCGCATAAATGGCCTTGTTTTAATCTGGCCAGGACTTTGTGATCGCTGGAAGCCTATTGTGGCGTTTTGGCATTTATGTGGTTATTCCACTTTATAGAGAGTGTAGGTACCATAAAATAATACTTGGTATTATAATAAAATATTATAAATGGTTGCGGAAAGTCTGCTTCTCTTGTTGGCAAATATAATGATTATAAATAGATTTAAACATAGCTAGAATGTTCTTCTGGCTTTTTACCAAAGATTTTATAATAGGGATATGTCACTAGCGAGTCAAAACTGAGGCGAATAAAAGCGGCTAATTGATCGCAATTCATTGAGTCGCATAGTAAACAAAGAAAGTTATATAAACAAATATTACATATACATAAATACAATGTCGAGCTGTGTGCTTAGGAACTTTAGCTCAATAAACATAAATATATAATAGATTGCGCTCAGTGGAGTAGCTAAATTCATCTCACTTTTTGCAGTGATTTTGTAGGCATGTAACATGTTTATAGTATACAATATCGTTGCTTTTTACCTGTAGCTATTTTATCTACGCGAGTTAGCTTTCGACTTCGCGGGGCGCCTTTAACTTCAATTGGCGTCGTTCTAGAGTTATAATTTATATAAATAACTGCAGTAACTTCTTCGACGTCTATCTTGTGCAATATTCAAGAACTACTGATCATTGCGTCAGACCGCTATAGAACCGAGACGAGCTATAGTACGGCGTACCGTTAGTGCGTTGACGCTCTTATACAATAGTACATTATGATATAAGTGTGGTAAGTTGAAAATTACAGCCGAGGCGATATTGCAGCTCGAGCCGAAGGCGAGAGCTATAGTAAGGAAGCAGAGGTTGTAATTATTAAAGCCCACGTATGTCATACGACGTTTTATAACACTTTTGAATGGTTGACATTTATTGCCAAAATTATTAAAATTAAAGAATTAAATGTTTTTTTTTATTATATTTTATCTCACAAAGTTAATTTTATTCATAAAATGTTGAGCACTTTTCTGACATAAAAACTCTTTGCCAAGATTTAAAAAAGTACCGTTCGTTATTAGACGGATGATAAAGGTTTTATATTACATTACGGCATCATGTTCGTAATGAGATACATTACGATATTGTAATTGGTGAAATAAGCGATACTTTACGAGCTAATGTGTTATAATTTAATTAACAATCCGGCAGATGTCAACATGGCTACGTTTTTGACACGTGATGCATCCGGCGGCCATCTTTGAATTCTATTATATTATCTCTGGTATGGACTGCATTCAAAGACTCTTTGTTGACTTATTAGTCTATAATCCTTCTACAGTCTGAATATCTGTATACAACGATAAATAAAAGTTCTTTCAATTCGCAGTCTATTCATTGCAGTCCTACTTAAGTTATTGAAGGCAAAGCTAAAGGACCTTTGCATTAAATTTGTAGCGGCTATGTGCTTAAGTGCAATCCGCATTTGAAATGCATTTTGTTAGTCCTCAAACGATTCAATCCACTCGGTGTCTATGCAAATCTGGATTCGTGTAACAAAGTTTGAAGCAGCTGCTTACTTACTATCGACTGACAAACTCTGGAACTAAAAGTTTTCAGTTCACTCAAATTTTAGCACACACTCGTAGCTACGGAATTACCCTTCCTCGGTGGTTTAGTGGTTATCATGTGTGACCACGAGGTCCTGGATACGAGTCTTAGGTTAGGCTGAGTTTCTAAGTTTTTGTTTTTTGAAAAAAAATCTCAGCAAAACTTATAAAGCTGAAGAGTTTTTTGTTTGTTTGATTGAACGCGCTAATCGCAGGAACTACTGACTGGTCCGATTTGAAATTTTTTTTCAGAGTTAGATAGCCCATATATCGATCTTTCTTCACTAACTTTCACATAACAGCCGATTAATTTATAAATATATATCTTATGAATTGCCATAATTTCTTGTACCAGATGATGATGCATAAAAAGTATGAGAATTTTTCCAAGCTTATTTATAAGATAAAAAGATAAATATACTTTATTTGCACACCACAAAAGACAAAAACAAGTGAAATAAAAAACAAATTAGGAAGAGATCAGCATACAAAAGGCGGCCTTATCGCTAAGTAGCGATTTCTTCCAGGCTTTTATTTATGTGTTAGTGTTAAAGGGTATGTAAATTATAGTAAAAATTGAATCAGGCCTACAGTATTTTTAAAGTACATTACCCTCATCAAACAAAAAAAAATACATAAAAACCTAATAACGCGAACACAAAGCGGGAATGCCTCGAAAACAATGCTACAAAATTAAACCTCAGCGCAAAGTTTTGAAATTAGCCGCTTTATTGTCGACTTTACATCGCACTCCTTTCGAGGACCATTGTATATACAAGGAATTAATATGCAAATAGAAGTGGCAAACGCACTGCCGCGAACGATTACGCGTTTCAAATTACGCATGCCACTCGTGCGTACTTATTGGATTAAGTTTGTTATTTATTACAAAAATAAACGCGATGTTGCTATCAAAAAAGAAACAATGTTCATACTAAAAATTTACGTTATTTTTTGTCAATTTCTGTCTTACTGTCGATATTACTTTGCACCTCTTTCGAGGACCATTGCGTATACAAGGAATTAATATGCAAATAGAAGTGGCAAGCGCATTGCCGCAAACGATTACGCGTTTCCAATTACGCGTACGGTTTATGCGTAGTCATTTGTTCAACTTTGTTATTTATTAGAAAGGCTAGGTTCCCACTACGCTAGACCGGTAGATTTGCCGAAAAACGGACACTGGACAGAGGTGTTCACATTGCACGTGATCCTACAATAAAATTGTATAGTCAAGTATAGTAAATTGTATTTGGACTTTTGTGGGTCCGCCTAAAATACCTGGCTCGTTATTTTTGCTGGACTCGGCATAGTGTGCATAGCTCTATATAATCTGTACAACCTCGTCCGTCAGTTTTACGCCAGTCTGACGAATTTTCCGGTTCGGCGTAGTGGAAACTCTGCCAAGCAAACGCGATATTGCCATCAAGAGAAGCAATGTTCATATCAAAAATTTCGCAGCAGAAGAATTTACGTTAAAGATTTGAAACTAGCTGCCCACTACTTATTGTCGACTTTACATCGCACACTCGAAAACCATTGCGTGTACAAGGAATAAGATAAGGAATAGAAGTGGCAAGCGTACTGCTGCAAATGATAACGCGTTTCAAATTTCGTGCGTATTCCTTGGATTAAGTTTGTTTTTTTTTTTAAATTAAACGCAATGTTGCCATCAGTAGAAGCAATGTTCACTCCAAAAATTTTGCAGCAAAAGAATTGATTTTATTGTTTAGAAATAAGCCGCTTTATTTATTTTATATTGAGTACATCGTGTACATATACTAGGAATTAAGAGGCAAATGGAAGTGGTAAGCAATGCTGCGAAATGTTGAATGGAAGTAAGCATTGTGTGCGAAATTTTATAATGAAAAACAGTAACTGTTTATTTAGCTGCTCTCCACAATATCACAATCATCAACAAGAGGGTCTTTTATCGAAACAGGAGACGTTGCCACTTGAATTTATCAATCTTCTGCGGAGTATACCAAAATAGGTAATTTAATTGATAGTAAAAACGTTATGTGTTATTGTGAGAACACAAAAAAGGTATGTAAGGTTATATATATCAAGTTCCTCCAAACTATACCCATTTACTTAAGCTTCAGTACCAGTTTTTGAAATTAACCGCTTTCGCGAATCGACCTTACTAAGCACTACTTTCGGGGACCATTGTCTAAACAGGGAATTAGTATGCAAATGGAAGTGGCAAGCGAAGCTTAGAGCTTCCAGCGTTTAAAGCAAGTTTAAAATTACGTGTAATGACGGTGCGTTAACTTAGAGTGCTGTTACATTGGCCTTTTTGCCCCATATAAGTCTTGTATCCACCTAAAGACATGAGTTATCACTTAGATACATAAATTATGTGATGAGCTGTTTACTCCTACCATCGTGGCAAACATAAAATGAAAAAACCTTAATGTAAACATATATAATATGTGTTCGAGTAGGTATATTATGAGTACAAGTAGCGAGGTGTCTAAACAACCCGATTCCTAGCGGGTTACCTTTTAAAATACAATACATACACGTACACATTTATAATTATAATTTATTTTATACGCTCGAAATAGGTATATAATATTACCACAGCATTTCTACTATCTGTACAATAACCGTCTGCCCGCAACTAAAAAGCAATACATATTAATAATGACAATACGAATAAACGTAGGCGTAAATAATATTTTACGTTGGTACTCAGCCAAAAACACTTGACTAAAAATACATGATCGAGTAACCTATTAGAAAATTTCAGCGTTCGCTAATGATGAGTACCTATCGTTTCTTTAAAAATCAAATTACAACATTAGCTTTAAGGAAATTTGTTTCTGACACAAAAGAATAATTGTAAATTAAACTTCATCATATCATTAACAGCCGATAAACATCCACTGCTGGACATAGGCCTCTTGCATGGACTTCCAAACAAAACGGTCTCGAGCCGCGAGCATCCAGCGGCTCCCTGCAACCCGCTTGATGTCTTCGGCCCACCTAGTGGAGGGTTGACCAACACGGTGTGGGGTCGCCATTCCAGCACCTTGGGACCCCAACGTCCATCGGCTCTTCGAACTATGTGGCCTGCTCATTGCCACTTCAGCTTCGCGACTTGCTGAGCTATATCAGTGACTTTCCTAATTACTGATTCGATCACGCAGAGAAACCCCAAGCATAGCTCGCTCCATCGCCCGCTGAGTGACTTTGAGCCTTTTTATGAGGGCCACAGTTAATGACCAGGTCTCGGGTCTTTAAGTCATCACTGGCAACACGCACGGTTCGAAGACTTTCGTCTTCAGGCACTGAGGAAATATAAATTAAACTTATTGTAATAATTTTATCAACCACTAATTAACAACATGTAAAGGTTATGCCATAACGTATATTTACATCGCATACGTTCGAGCGTCGTAAACCTAAACAACCTTAAATATTATTATGTACTTCCCAAGAATGAGTATGTAATGAGATTGCCCTTAACAATTAAGGTTAACAGTTATGGTAATTATATGAGCATAACGACAGGAAGAAATCTTCGCACAGGGAAGAATAAAAGTTAAGAGAACAAGAGAACGCGATGTTTTAGTAGGTGCCTGAAAATTTTACAACAATTTTTATGTGCGTATAAAATTACCATCTAAATATATATCATAAACATTAAATGAAATTTAAATTCGTCTAAATATGTAAATACATATTTAGAACTTCTGCTTCAGTTTTTTTGGCCAATTTGTTTACAGCATAGCTTATTACATCGACGAACCGTTTTATGCCAATCGATCTTAAAATTAGTGAAGATTCCATGTATGTAGTACAACATCTTAATTGTACTCTGTTAACCTGTTAGTTAAGATTTATAAACGTAAAGTATAACATTTTTTATACAGATTATAATAAATTTAAGAGAAGATATTGAAATAAATATTCAAAGCAAACTAAGTGAAGTCTCAAGAACCACTAAACGAAAAAACTAAACAAGTGGACTTTAGTTTTTTTATTGACTAAAACTTATAAAATTCACTCCTTTACTTTAAAGGAATGAATGTTTTAAGTCATTAATTGACGATATTTTCTACAAGCAACTATAACATTATGTAAGTAGTATATTTTTTCCAAATTAATATTTTCTTAACTGAATATTTTCTAAGCTGAAGTGGTAATGGGAGCGAATTAAGAAAATTCTCTGGTATGCAAGTTTCCTCTCGATGTTTTTCATTCGCCGTTTAAGACACGTGGTATTTAATTTCTTAAAAAGCACACAACTGAAAAGTTGGAGATGCCTCTGACCGGATACGAACCTACACCCTTCAGAACCAGAGACAGAAGTCATATCCACTGGGCTATAACGGCTCTAATATCGGTCTACCAAAGGAAAATACCAAAACAAGATTAAGTACACAAATATATTTGTTTCCCTGACACATCCAGAATCTGTATGCACGCGCGCGTCCTAATGAAACACATTATAACCATCCGTGCGCACTAAAACGTCCTTTGTTTCTTGTAATATTTCGGAATTAATAATCCTGCGTTATAAGGTTTATACAATATTTCTTATAGAACAGTATAGTAGGACAAAAAGTCTAACAGGATGCCTCCCTATTAACCCATAAAAATAATAATACTTCATGTGATATGAATAAAGACATTGTACTCAAATTATGGAATTTATGCATACGTTTAGGCCTACCGTGTCACATAGGATACAGCCCTTTCTGGGCCCCCTATGGAATTGTAATGTTTTTTTTATATGTTCTATAACACTCTATGATGTCATTAAATTAGACAAAAACACTTATTTTACAAAAAAAAATTCAGGTCTAAATGGATTGATAATGGATTGATAATGATCTATAATGAATCAAAATCTAAAGGTGAACACGCACTATATGGGCGAATTATATTCCTAATGTTTCTTGTTAAAAAATGTATTGAGTTTTATATCTTTAGGCACCAGTACGGGTCGTCATCATTATCATTATCAACCCATATACGGCTCGCTGCTGAGCTAGAGTGTCCTCTAAGAATGAAAGGGGTTAGGCCAATAGTCTATCACGCTGGTCCAATATAGATTGGCAGACTTCACATACGCAAAGAATTAAGAACATTCTCAGGCATGCAGGTTTCCTCACAATGTTTATCCTTCACCGTTTGAGACACGTGTTATTTAAATTTCTTAAAATGCACATAACTGAAAAGTTGGAGGTGCATGCCCTGGCCCGGAGGTGCATTGGAGGCAGAGGTCTTATCCACTGGGCTATCATGGTCAGTACGGGTAAGTCCAACATATCGAGAATATAAAATAATTACGAGATTGTAACTTACGAAACGCATTTGTAATTGCATGTACAAATGCGTTTCGAAAAACTCGTATGTTCTGAGAGTGAAGGGATTTCCGAAAGGATGCCAATACGAATCATCATCAATCAGCCCATTTTTGATAGACTACTGAAGGGAATCTCTCTCATGTAAGAGCTTTTAAATATTTTTTATCAAAATTAATTTTATTATTATTTTTTTTTAATGGATTTGCCGTATCCGTCTCTCAATACTGAGGACATAGTTTTCCTTAAGATTTGTGGAGTTGTAATCAATATTTTTTTGATACCAACCAGTAAAATAAATTGCAATTAGCGTTGGTTAAAAAGTGAAAGTGCTGTGCGTCACTGCATCAATTTTTAACCTATTTTCCAGGAATTTCACTGAAAATAAATGTTTCCCTCTTTTAATTTCGCAGTGACGTTATCCAATTTTTCGGAAAACAATCCGGAATGTAATTTTTTGTATGCCATCCAATAACTATTTTTAGCACAAAATGCTCGATGTTTCTGAAATCCAATTATATATTGTGCGGCTGAAATATAATTACATGCTGAAGAGTAAGTCATTATTATCAACCTATTTGAATGACAAGGTCTCCCTCATAAAAGAGAGGTGATTTTATTACCAGATGACAGAAATTCTTTCAGTGTTAGATAGTCCATTTATCAAAAGTCTAAATTCATTTATTTTAATTAGGCTTAGTTTACAAGCACTTTTGAAAGGTCAAGGTTATGTCATAATTTAACTTAATCTAATGGTGGTAATAATAGTCGAAAACTTAAAACTAAAGGTACGAGGGTTTCAAACGCGCCTTGGTCCGAGAAAGGCTATAGGCTACATTTTGTCCCCGTATTCTTACGGGAACGGGAACCACGCGGGTGAAACCGCACAGCGTCAACTAGTGATAAATAAACTCGTGTAAGTTTAACACGCTTTTCAGCAACAGGACATAGAAATACATTGATTTAATCATGTAAACAAATCCAGCCAAATATAAAGCCACTACCAGTAATTATAAAAATTATTATTTACACAACAAACAAAACGTACCTATTAAATATATTTATTGACGAATTAACGTGTTGCAAACCATAGCAAATCCAAACATTTGGTATGCCAATATTGATAATAACATGTATGGTTTGGCGATAAATCTATTTACCCTGTATAATCGCATTAGTTGCTGAATAAACATTTAACAGTAAAAATGTACAAATATAAAGGACATTAGGACAAATAGAGGATGGTGTTACTATATTAATACTCTTTGGTCCGGTGGTTAGGCTATGTGGCTTGGGATCAAGAGGTTCTAGGTTCGGGTCGAGCGTTTCTTATAATTTTTTAGTAAATTTTTTAGCCCAGAGTTCGGAATATGGCAGTATTACATCACCATGCCTCCCTGAGCACGCTTAGCTGTCCATCCAGTTACTACTCAGACCAATTATCTTTGGACTTATAACGCACACAAATTCACGTTTCAATTCAGTCGTTTTTTACGGACGAAATAAGCTCACATATCGAAAATATTGAATTATTGAATACCAATAAATACCTATATCCTGCGTCCTAGTAAACCTACTAATGGAAGGACGCATACACACGCCTATATAAATCATAATCAGTGAGAGTATCACTGTAGTACACACACGTGTAAACGTGTCGTGTAGAACCACCGCAAGGAAACCGGCTTTCAAATATTAAAAAAACCGGATCGAAATCGGTCCATCCGTTTGAGAGTTACGATCCCATAGACAGACACACTCAGAAACAGACAGATATTTTGTAAGGACTTTCAAACATCACCATCCTGAGCCACCTGCATCCAGCGAATCCCTGCGACTCAGTCGATCTCTATTATATGATAAGCCGCGAAAAGCCGACGAACCCATGCGACAACCTCGCTGGAGCATCACCAGGAGATGTTGACTCTACAACGTGCAATTGCAAAGTCCAAGTCAAAACTTTGCAATTGCACGTTGTAGAGCCAACATCTCCTGAGGATGCTCCGGTTTCGGGATGAAACGTAGAGATTATCTTGTTGGACCTGGGTGACGATGTCGTCAGTCCACCTGGTGGGGGGTCGACAAACGCTGAGCTTACTAGTGTAATTTATTGTGTATTACATAATTAAAGAAAACCGACACAGTGTGTTTCTGTAAAAGTTAGAATACTCATAAATCATATTAAAAGCAAATCTAACCAAAGAATGATAGCGGAGAGCAAACATTAAAAGCCAGTTTGCAATATGCGTTTTGTACCGCAGAACTTTGTGTGCATTGTTTCATATTACTCGCACAGCAGGAAGTTAACTTTGTTTACTGGGAACTGGCGGAAGCATTTATTGATTTAACTGCACGATTACTAGACATAGGCTCAACAGTAACTGTGAACCATTAGTTAATACGAGTATGTTAACATTTACATGATTTTGGCTTGTTAATTAGATTACTTAACTGAATAAACAAAAATAATCAGCAATAGATATTTTACAAAATAACAACAATTTATGAGATCGCTTAATTTCGGATTCGATAGTTTATAATGGGTGTATATTGTTAAATTTTCAACCGACGAAAAACAAATCAACAATCATGTAATTTCGACTTAAAAGGGAAAAATAACATTATAGTATTTTCCACTCATTAATCAATTTCAAGTCGGTGCCAAGCCCGTGTGGTGTTGATTTTAGCCGTTACTGAAAAACCAAATGAAAGAAAAAAAGAATGTCTGAGAAACAAAAATCTTGTTATTTTTACAAATTAGCCCTTGGCTACAATATCACCTGATGGTAAGTGATGATGCAATCTAAGATTGAAGCGGGCTAACTTGTTAGGAGGATGATGAAAATCCACACCCCTTTGGGTTTCTACATGACACCGTACCAGAACACTAAATCGCTTGGCGGTACGTCTTTGTCGGTAGGGTGGTAACTAACCACGCTTCGGCCGTGGCTGGTTACCACCCTACACCATTCAGACCTGGATCAATTGAGAAAACCTCAATCGGCCCAGCCGGGGATCGAACCCAGGACCTCCGTCTTGTAAATCCACCGCGCATACCACTGCGCCACGAAGGCCTTCAATGATGATAGGTACCTCCTACCTTAAATTAATCATTGGATTGGCACCTCTACCAAAGTGATCAATATAGAATCAATATAAATCAAAGTAGAAAATATTATAATGCTATCCCTATAATCCCTTTACTTTCCACATTAAAGATTTGAATTCGGTTGTATTTAAAAATAATAATAATAAATATGCATCACCAAACATAAATTGACGGAGCATAGTTGTGAAAACTACAATCAAGCATCGTCAATATCATATCAAAGTATACGCTAAGAATGGATTTTGCGATAGGGTTGGATTAAAGATGTGTTAAAGTGGACGAAGTCGTGGTATTCCGCTAGTTGTTTATAACTAACGCTAAGTAATACCTGATTCAATCCAAAATCAAATAATATTTTTAACTTTCCCTCCTATTAATGAAAACCGTATGACAATCTCTTCAGTAGTTTCGAAGCTCGCACTGAGTTATTTTTTCTTTTGGCACCCACAAGCTGATAGTAAAGCAAATACCAATTCTTTGCCTAACCACCCTCCGTGTCCAAATACATCGCACACGACGTTTGTACACAATTGTTTGTTCAACTAATGCGACTGTTTAGGGTAAATAGCTTCGCATAACCGAATATGTTATTACACAATACACGTATAAAATAGTCGTCTCTCTCAGTTTATATAACCTCAATAGCTCAACGGTTAAGGGGCCAGACTCAACGCAAGTTCATAGGTTTGATCCCCGGCTAATAGATTATTATTGTCGTACCAAATCCTATCAGAATACTTCTGACTAATTTGGGTGGCCCATACACCCAATTTTATGAATTATGAATCGTATTAATTAAATAAATTAATAAGGAATAAGCTCACGCTTGACCACGATCTCACCTGATGGTAAGTGTAGATGTGACCTAAGACCTAAACGCGCTTGCCTAAAAGATTTTTTTTTTATTCTTTACAAGTTAGCCCTTGACTACAATCTCACCTGAAGTGATGTAATCTAAGATGGAAGCGGGGTAACTTGTTAGGAGGAGGATGAAAATCCACACCCCTTTCGGTTTCTACACGACATCATACCGGAGCGCTAAATCGCTTGGCGGTACGTCTTTTTCGGTAAGGTTGTAACTAGTCACGGCCGTAGCCTACCACCAGCCAATTCACTCTATTATCTGGTGTTAATTAAGTTAAGAAAATACATACGAGTACATTATTGTTTTTATGGAAAGAAATAAACGTTCTCTACTACAAATATGTTTGTGTCTTAGGAAATTGTTTTTGTGACCTTTTAATCCCTCTAGAACGAGATTTACAAAAGAAGCTCAATAACAAACTGCAGTATTTACATAATAACAACAAAATAACATCAAAAGCATAATTTCAAAGACAAAACCAATGTGTGAAGTTAAACTCAATTCACACGCCAATATTAAATATTCGATGATTTCACTGGAGGCTATAGCAAAGTGAATGCTGTCATAAAGACCAAGTAATGGCCAATTACTATCCTATTGCTAGCCTCACTAATTAGGTTTATGTGGAATATGGTAATGCGAATAATGCAGGCGTTTTGAACACCAAATGTTTTGACGTTTTGGTACTAAAATTAGATTTCAACTCCAGACTAAACTGATAATTAATAATAGATAAACAAAGTTCAAAGTTTTTTTTAGTTTAATAGTTAATGTAACATGTAATATAATTTAGACTAACTCTACAATTTCACTAAAAAAATGTCGTGATAGCCCATATGACCTCTGCCTCAGATACCGGAGGGTGTAGCTTCGAATTCGGTCTGGGGCATGCACCTCCAACTTTTCAGTTGTGTGCATTTTAAGAAATTGTCACGTGTCTCAAACGGTGAAGGAAAACATCGTGAGGAAACCTGCATACCAGAGAATTTTCTTATATCTCTGTGTGTGTGAAGTCTGCCAATCCGCATTGGGCCAGCGTGGTGGACTATTGGCCTAACCCCTCTCATTCTAAAAGAAGACTCGAGCTCAGCAATGGGCTGAAAATGGGTTGATAAATAACTAACTAACGACACTTTTGCTTAATATTAAGAAAAGAGTATGGTGTCTTTGTGATTATAAGATTTCCGAAAAGAAAAATATGTACAACCCGCGGCACGTAACTTTAGCGCTGACCGTTTATGCGCAGAAGTCTAAAATACGGTATCGGAGGGGGGCTGCAGGTATGAAGGGCGGGCGTGCGTAGCGTCCGTAGCGGTGATTGGCTCTCTAGTCGTATTCGGTCCCCGGCACTGATACGACGCTCCGCGAACTCCCAGTGTACAGTCGCGTTCTAAATTGTTTTGTTATTGCTATTAATTTTTATTGTTGGTTTTCGTTAAGTTTATTTGTTAAATATATATATTTTAGTTTGTTTGAGACTTTACAGTGAATATGTCTAGAAGAAATACTGTTTTGAGAAGACAGGCACGGAAAATGGTGCATGACGTGCATTGTTTTTTAAAAAGAGAATCTTCTGAATTAATATATTCTTTAAAACAGCTCAAAAGTGAGATTGGCGAAGCTACGAGTATTTTATCAAATCATTTAAAAAGTCAAAAGTCAACAAGTAAAAAGTCTTGTCGAGTTACCATTGAAGGCGTGTTACCATTGTCTGATTCAGACTAGACTAGAACTTACATATCTAGACTTACATTTATCTGAATTAAATAATTATAATTGCAATAATGTTTTTATTTTTTACATTCTATATACTTGTTAAAAAAACGATGTCTTTGAAAATATTAATTTGAACTATAAACTACTCGTATAACACCTACACAGTGAACTTTGTAATATAGAAGTAATAACCACAATATTTTATTTAATAAGTATAATATAATTATGCGTGCGTGACAGTACCTATGCACAGCTATACCCCACATTTCGTTTATAGCTAGACTTACTATTTAACATAAACATTAAAATAATGTCATTAAAATTATTTACTTATTAATTAATAAACGTAATAATTGTATTGTGTGCGCGACAGTACCGATGCGCAGCTATCCCCACCGTGTTTCGCTCAGCGCTAAAGTTACGTGCCGCGGGTAATAATTATAACATTTGCTTGTTTAACAATGATTCGTAATAAGATAAATTATTAAGTACTTTCCAAATTGACACACGATGGATTTAAGTTCTTATTTCCTTTGCTGAACTTGGGCATAAGGCTAATAAAAGTGAATTGTATCCATTAAAAATAGTACACTCGCGCCTTTTTAACAACACATCAACATCCAAGAAAATTAAAAGCTACCAGGTACATAATATTAGAAAAAAAGACATCGACAGACTTGTACGAGTACTTCCAATAGGTACTCGATTAATCCAATATTACCGTAAATCTCTTTTTTATTCCTACATCAATGTTAATGTAAAGTTCATTAAATGATCATCATCAACATTTACAACTTCAGCGCAACTTTATTGATCAATTATTATTATTTAACAATGTAAAGTGAAATGTTATCTGTAATTGTACATGTTTAGAGCATTGTACTAATTGTTGTGTTCATTTTCATCGACCACGTATTTGGTAATTGTAATCGCAAGTTTACATGATGGTTATGGATATATTGCTGATTTACCATTAACAGATATTAGCTGTTATGAATAATTTGCATAACCTAATAACAGATTGCGTAATAAAGCTATCACGGAAACCAATAATTGAGTTCTATGTCTGACGCAAAAATACTTAGGTATGATGTAAGTTTGATAAACTGTTTGTTTGTCAGTGACATTGTAGATTGCATAGACCAATTATTGTGTGATTTATTTGTGTGCTAGCTCACGAGTGATCAAGATCGTTTTTAGTTTAGTAGCTACGATTAAAACCCAGAAGGCCAATCCAAAGAATTTCTTACGTATAACGTATATACGTATATAAATATTTTTAATTTTAACTTTTATATTATTAATTTTAACTTATAAATTATTTAAATACTAATGTTATCGCTGCGTCTTCAGTGTGCTCGTGGCGTTTGAGCCGTCCACATCTCTTGCTGTGTTATTTTGTGGGTGACTTGGGATAGGCGGAGAGAGTGACTTGAGTGGAAAAGGAAGTTTGTTAACAGTGATCCTTTAATCCTACACACAACGTTCACAAGTGCGTGATTTCACTCAAGGTCATTCTCTGCCATTCTATGGTTTTATTTTGGTTACAGTTTGAGTTGTTAATTAAGTTGTCCTGACGACCTTTATTCGGCATTAGTTTTCTTATTTTTGTAATCATTTCTGAGCAAATCAAAACTAATAAGCTAATATTCGAAAAATAAAATTTCTTCCCCATTCAACCAATGTTCCGTTTCTGCTTTACAACTACGAAAAAACAGAACCCTCATCATTAGGTTATCTGTAACAAGTACGTAGCTGATCTTACCTTGACTTTCATTAAAGAACCCCATGACCATGCTGACGATCACCACTAGTCCAATCTTGAGCCGGTAGCCCACGCGTGCTCGCATATCTCCAAACCCCATCACCGCCATGCTAGCCCTGTCGCATCCATTCGTTATACGCCAACCGAGGGTCTATGCGATGCATTGTCTGTAACAAAGAGATAGTCATCATCATCATCATCGTCACCATAATCATATATTTTACAATGTCATAACATAACAAAGCATACCACCAATTTTAAAATTTAAACTATTTTTTAAACAGAATTAAATTAAGGCTTACGTAAATGGTACGGCTAATTAAAATATGCCTAACAAAAACCAAGTAAAAAGGAGCTTTAAACAAAGAATAGGACGCGATGTGAAAGCGTTTCGCTGACAAACCGCCTTCCGCAGACGTGCCCTATCAGTTTTGCGAAGCATATCTTGATGGACGCTTGACCTCTATCAACATCCCACTTAGTGTGCCTTTGACACCGAGAGATAGGTACTAGAATACAATTGAAACGAATGTAAATGGATGTAACTTTACTTCATTAAGCAGTATAATACAGTGATGTTTTGTAGCGATTCCTAATTAGATTCTACGGAATTTCATGTGAATCGTCGGATTGTTCGTCCGTCCGATTCGGGGATGTCACACTCGCAGACTGATGAGGATGCGCCTCATCAGTCTGTTGTATGGCCCACTCCAGCCATGCCAAGTGCCTCCTTAATGGAAAGGGGATATGGAACTATACTCCAATGCGTGCTTAACGTGCTCTCCGAAGCATGGGGGTATGACATTATTAACCAAACATTTTTGCTTACCAAAGTCAAACGCACATACGAACATTCTCACCGAGCGCATGCATACAGTTCGATTTGTATATAGGCTACTAGCGGAAGCTCGCTACTTCGTTCGCCCTTAGACCTCTTTAATCCGACCCTATCGCAGATTCCGTTCTTAGTGTCCTACTAACTATAGTCAAGTTGTTTTTGAGATTTCGTAATGAATGACCTTTCGCATTTATATATTAAGACTAGCGGACGCCCGCAAATTCGTCCGCGTGGAATTCAGTTTTTCAAAAATTGCACGAGAACCATGGATTTTTCCGGGATGAAAAGTAGCCTATGTGTTAATCCAGAGTGAAATCTATTTCCATTTAAAATTTCAGCCAAATCGCTTCAGTAACCGCAGCGTGAAGGAGGAACAAACATACACACCCACTTACACACAAACTTTCGCCTTTATAATATTCCTCTGACTGTAAGAGGTAAAGTTTATGTGGTTGTAGGGGGTAGTCTCTGGATTTACAAAACCGATTTTGAAAATTCTTTCATAAACTTTTGTACACGTTGGGTTACATTATTGGGGTTTCAGGAAGAATCCCTAATTTTTTTGATAATAAAATATAGCCTATAGCCTTCCGCAATAAATGGCCTACCCATTTAATGAAAAATACTTCTAATTCCGGACCTGAGATTGGCGCGTTCAATCAAACAAACAAACAAAGCTTCAAATTTAGAACATAGGTCCGAGGTTGGGTGGTTAAGGCTGTGTTTTTACCCACCTCTAGATTACAAGCAATCTCTGTGTAAAATTTCATCAAGATCGGTTAAGCGATCGAGTCGTGCATTGCTTACAAATAAACCAACCTCACATGTAACTTTATCGCATACATAAAACAGCATAAGAAATGGCCACCTTGCGTCTGCATAGCCTTTATTCCCTTCAAGATAAGAGTTACATTCACGGCATCTATAAAGAGTACTCTAGTAGAATTTATGTTTTCATAAACCGTTCAGTTTACGAACTATACCGTTGCGGTTACGTTGAAAATTGTATTACTTTTCGGCTTCTGTTACTATTGTATCGAAAACTGTTTATATTTATTTTCTTTGGTAACTTGTTAAAGTTACCAAAGAAAATAAAGGACGAATGAAAATTGCCTTGTGTAGAGAACCACCACTTATGAAATTGGTAAAATAAACTGCCTCGTTGGTTTATCTACGAATATAGGAAAAGATATTTGGAACTATATCTATAATAATACTTATATGTGAAATTGTGAGATTGTAGAGAGTAAATCTCTGAATTTTAAAATAGTAGATTGTTATACAAGGGGCTAAAGCGACCCATTATATACGAGGTATTTGAGGCCGTAAGGCGAGAGCCGCTAAATAGAAACCGAGTTTATAATGGGTTTAGCCCCGCGTGTTACTCTATACTTTCAGTACGATTGCGAGAAAATAAAAAAATTCAGTACAGTATTCAATAATTTATTTTAATTAAAAATTTAATACAGAATTACAATTTTGTATATTATGGGAGATGGTTTTACCCGGTAACTCAATTTCCAACTGTTGTGATGATGAATAATGAGTATGTGAGGTAAACATGGGAGATAATAGTTTAAAAAACTCCTTAAGTAAGTGAATACACTCGGCGTTCTTTTCTACACTTATTAATTTTTTCATAGATAGGTTTAAGTAAATTCGTCTCGACTTTGACGCCAACAGATTGAAAATTTCTAAATTTCTTGTCACTACATGAATAATCGTGCCTCTTCCGCGGATAATTGTGCCTATGGATATATGTTAGGAGTGGACATAGTCCAGATAACGAGGTTTGAACCTGTTCTCTCGATGTTGGGTCAAGCCCTTCAAAATCAACTTTTGAGTCTGTTTTGACGGGCTTTCTATGCTTTTATTTGAACTTGTACTCTAGTCTGTAGCGAGCCTTCAATGGGCCGTTAAAGTAGGCTATAGATCATAACGGCGAGAACAAATCCCGTATTATTTTAGTCGTTACATTGTTTTTATTACTTATTGACAGCTTTACAATTAGTAGCAGTTCACCGCCCTCGACGCGACCAACAAAGTTCCCCAAACCATTAAAACGTCTCTCAGAAACACCCTTGGCCGCGACCAAGTTTTAATATCTTTCAAGAGGAAATTCCCTTTTGTTGCGGACACAGTTGGTAGGGTGGTTTCCTTTTTTATTCGATTACAAGTTAGAGCACGCAATCTCAACTGACGATAAGTGACTAATCTAAGATCGATGCGTTAACTTAGGAGGAAAGGGTTGCAATTGTTTTACTTTTTTGTGTATGCGATGCGTTTTTTATTTTTTACCCGACTACGGTCAACATTACATTTAAAAAACATTTTTTGTTTGCTTTGCTATGGTTTCTGTTTTCATTACACTGAATTGAGAGCACTGATCTCCAGAAGGCCTAGTGGCAGTTTTATATAGTTACTATCTCGTTAACGTAAACGCGAATTTCTAAGGAATTGAAACAGCGCCATCTAGTGGCACTACTGCACAACTGTTTCAATTCCATATAAATTAGCGTTTACGTCAACGTGATAGTAACAGTATGAAAATATTGAAAACTCCCACTCTGCACAACGTTGCTAACGTCATACTTTTATACTACCACAAATCAGCTCCGTCTGTGCAAAAATTTACATGTAAAGATTTAAAAGAAAAGATGTAACAATTTAATTGATAAACAGAGAGACGACAATTTTATAAAGATGCTTGTCGTGTATAACACTTCAATTTAATTTATACGATCATGTATTGATTTTATTAATGGACAAGGAGTGGTGTAGATGAAAGTTGACGCGCCTTAAGCCCCTTAAACCTATACCCCTGTCACATATCCTGGAAATTGCTCGAAGTTTTTCTCTGTCACATGTTGAAACCGGCACCCGCTCGAATGGATCGCTAACATATTTGTTTCTTAGATTATGTGCTATCCCAATAAAGCGTAAAATCACTCATTTACGTAGAAATATTCAAATGATACATTCGTCATGAGTATTGTGATAGCCCAGTGGATATAACCTCTGCCTTAGATTCCGGAGGGTGTGTGTGTTCGAATCTGGTAAAGGGTATGCACCTTCAACTTTTCAGTTGTGTGCATTTTAAGAAATTACATATTAAGTGAAATTTAAAGAAATTACATATTAATGAAGGAAAAACATCGTGAGGAAACCTGCATACCACAGAATTTTCTTAATTCTCTGCGTGTGTGAAGTCTGCCAATCCACATTAGGCCAGCGTGGTGGACTATTGGCCTAACCCCTCTCATTCTAAAAGGAGACTCGAGCTTAGCAGTGAGCCGAATATGGATTGATAATGATGATGATGATGACATTCGTCGTATTGTCGTACTTTCAAATCACACAGTAACACTCAAGGCATGACGCTCGCCCATTATTCATTATTATTTATCTACAACTTCTGAATTAGCAACTTTTCCGCCGGCAAAGGGTCTTGACAAATTTCCGCGAACCATCAAAACGTCTTTTGAAACACAAACTTGGTAACGAGCAAGTTTTAATGTCTTTAGGAAGAAAATCTTCTTTTATTACTACCATGGTTACAAGGTACTATTACTGTTAAACAAATATACATTTTGTTTAATTGTTAGAAAAAATACTAAGTACTCGGCTTTGATTTTTATTTCTTCCAATGTCAATAAAAATGCCTTTAAATTTAAATTACGAAAACGAAAAAATGGATGAGTGTTTATAGATGGAAAGTATTTTATATCAAAAAATATTTTATATTAAAATAAATTGCCTTAAAAAATGTGCACATAATAAAAGAATTGATCATATTATTTTCTTCTTGATAAAGAGGACTGGGATATCAAGCGGGTTGCTGGGAGCCACTGAATGCTGGCATCTCGAGATCATGAAAAGCTGGAAGTGCCTAACTGGACACCTAACTAAGTTGTCGTAGAATAACTAGACGTAGTCGTAGACTAACTTGTCGTAGTCGTAGGTAACTAAAAAAAAATCTAACTCATTGTCACAAAGGTGTGTAAGAAATTTTCCATACCTAGTTGTCTTTAACGTTCAACCAGCCGTGGTTGCAACAAAAAGGAATTTTCTCCTAGAAGACATTAAAACTTGCCCCTTACCAACTTGTGTATTTCTAAAGGACGTTTTAATGGTTTGAGGAAGTTTCACAACTTCTTTGTTAACGGTGAACTTGCTGATTGGGAAGTTGTGAACAGATAATAAAAACCCGACATCGCCGATGTTATAAATAATGTACGTCAAGTTATAGTCTCTAGAGATTCTACAATTTAACTTAATATCAAAACACAGACCTTTCTAAATGTTTAAGGAGTACGCTTCATTAAAATTTTATAACTTTACTATTGTAAAGTTATAAAATTTTAACTTTACTATTGTAAAGTTATAAAATTTTAATGGCGTAAAGTTACGCCTTCAAGCAGTGTATCTCACGCTAAATAGAAATATGTCAAAGTCATGCATTTGCTTTTGCGAATTCTACGTAGGACCTCGGGTAGGAATGGAATTTTTCCCTGGCATCCACCTTTTCTAGCACGTACAGTGTGGGTATTTCTAGACATGAACGAAAAGGAATTTCGATAGATAAGATCGTGTTAGCCTGCATTATTTTTAATACGAAATTAAAAAAAAATGTAAAAAAAATCATTTTATCATGCCTATTACGTATCAATAATACTAGCGGGCGAATGAATTCCGTCCGCGTCGGAAGTCAGTTGTTCAAAGTAGCCTGTGTTAATCCAGAGTAAAATCGATTTCCATTCCAAATTACAGCCACATCGCTTCAGTAGCAACAACGCGGAACAAACATACACACACAAACTTTCGCCTTTATAATGTTGGTGTAATGGATAAAAATTTAAAATTTTTGTAAGTCCACAGCCTATAAGCCTCTGAGTGGTAATTAACAGGACCATCTAAGTTTTATAAGGACTGAAAGTATTTCAAAAAACCATAGTTATGACATAACATACCAATTACCATATTTATTTTGACGGCCTCCGTGGCGCAATGGTATGCGCAGTGGATATTCAAGACGGAGGTCCAAGGTTCGATCCCCGGCTGGGCCAACTGAGGTTTTCTTAATTGGAATAGGTCAGTTACCTCCCTACCGGCAAAGACATACCGCCAAGGGATTTAGCGTTCCGGTACCGGAAACCGAAAGGGAAGTGGATTATCAACTTCCTTCTAACAAGTTAGACCGCTTCCATCTGAGATTGCATCATCACTTACCATCAGGTGAGATTGTAGTCGAGGGCTAACTTGTAAATAATAATAAAAAAAATATCGTAAGCGACTATGTTTGTAAATCCTAGTGTCTTTGGAGGTAGGAGAATCTAAATGTCCAAAAATCCCTGGTGTTTTTCTGTCATTACTTGAAGATAATCTATAACACAAGAAAAAATAAAAAAAAAATATTTCGGAAGCCCATAATAGTCATTCACAAAAACGGCACACAAATCTCGAATTACACCACCATTGTGATAAATGGCAAAAAATATTTACACGTTCGCATTGGTTCGGTGTATTATATGGGAGGTATAAATCAAGAGGAGTCGAATAGTAGGGAACGGTCTAACAAGGATATATAGCCATACATATTTCATACGAACGGAGAATCCTTGAACACTCCGTGGCGAATAGTGGTGCGGTTATGTTGATGAGCGGTACGAGCGAGAATGCGGAAAACATTTGTATACTTAGTGAACTAAAAGCCTGGGATAGCCAGACACACTTCAATTTTGTTGAAGGCTAAAAAGTAATCACAGGTAGGTACTAATTAAGAAATTTGCAGTGAGCTTTGGAAGGCAGTTACAAGGGTTAAGAACCTCAACTATCCAAGTTTAAAGCTTTGTTTTTGATATTTTACTCATTATTTTTACAAACAACAAGTCTTCGGATCATCGGATGGATGTAAATGAAACACTAAAATTTGGTAAGGTTGGCACAAAAAATATTTTGAAGTGGTTAAGCTGGAGGTACGGAACCATAAACACCGTGACATAACATTTTTAATTATTAAGAAATATACCGGTCAACTTGGAAACCTCTCCTTTTTTTTAAGTCAGTTAACAAATTATATCGTGTCAATACATCTACAGGCGCTTGATAGTTTTTTTTTTTCATATTGGGTTTCGATTGCACAACGCAAGTGAGGGTTATATTTATATCAATATTTTCAAAACATAAAAACTATACCTTACTTAATAAAAAACTTTTATATATAAAATATTCTTAGCTTGGTAAGCAACATAAGTAAATAAACACTGTACAAAAATTCGGTATTCAAATACGAGCTGTAATCCGCCATTACTTCCGCTTACACGAACATCTTGTCAATGTAAGTAGGGCTTAAGGGATTTAGCGCAAACTTTGTGTTCATTACGAAGTCGATAGAGGTCAGTGGAAATAGGTCGAAAAACAGGATAATCCTTCATTTTCATCTTACCGCAATTATTAAAGAAAACATTGTTCTAAGCGCAAGAAGTTTCAGAAGTAGGTAATCTTAAAACATGGATGTTTAAACCATCATTATATTCCTGTGTTTTATGAACGAGACTAGTAGCAGTTTTGTTGAAAATTAGTTAATATGTATAAAAACTAACAAAACATAAAAATTTATATTAAAAACATTGAAAATTTTTTTATCAAAATTAACAAATAAGAAATCTGTATTAAAATACAATAAATAAATAATAATAGGTAACCAAAGATATTTTAATTGTTTGTTTAAAGAAAGTAAGTGTATAACGTATTATAAGATATATACATTTTATAATTAAACTAGGCGACGCCACGCGGTTTCACCCGCGTGGTTCCCGTTCCCGTAAGAATACGAGGATAAAATATAGCCTTCCTTGGTAAATTGACTATCTGAAAGAATTTTTCAAATCAAACCAGTAGTCCCTGAGATTAGCGCGTTCAATCAAACGAACAAACTCTTCAGCTTTATAATATTAGTATAGATTAAGCTGTGAAAACCGGAAGAAGTACGAGTATTAATATATATTTTAATACTTAATTATACTCTTAATACGAGTATAAATAAATATTTTAACACTTATTTATACTCGTATTTCTTCCAAATCTATATGGATAAAAACTGTGTATAAGTATTTGCTGTAATGAGAATTCAAACTTCATTGCAATACTTTAAAGTTACTCGTATATCCCGATCATATCTCCTTTTACCCTTTGATAAAAAGTGCTAAGCCATTCAAATAAAGTCAGATCAAATATGATCCGGGAATATATCGGGATGAATGCAGGGAGTTATTTCCGCAGAAACTTCGCAGCGACGTAGTTTCTATTGTCAGCATTGTTAGACAATAATAGATTTTTATTTGACTTCTGCATGCAATATTCTGTGAGCACACACTGTTTATTTATTTATATCTTCATCGTAATGATATACGTCACTATATCGTGATGGAGCAGGATAAATTCATATTATGGATTTAAGACTTCTACTTAAGAGCTGCATAAGTGCATACAGTAGTCCTGTTCCTATGGACTATATATGCTCGACTGTCTCATTTATTAAAGAATAAAAATATAAGTACTGAATGGTAGAAAAAAAGAATAGTGAATGAATGAATAGGTGAATTACTTGAATGTACGAGAGTGGTTGAACGAACAATACCCACATACAATGTAACAATGCGTATGTACCTTATACTGGTATTTTTGCTATATTCCAACATAACCTAAACGTCATTTTGTATTGAACCTGGTTTCAATAAATAAGAAGCTAAATTAAATGAATGACACAAACATTGAAATTGAAAACGCGCCCGCTAGTAGGTACTTAGGCCATTTGTTACATCCTTAGCTGATTCCGAATAAGGAATACCTAAGCCTTCAGCCTTATATGCCGTTTAATAAGTGTTGAATAGCTTATTCAAAGTTTTGTCTTTGTCATTTGACATTAATAAGAAAGTAACAAAACCTACGGTTCATCATTATCAACTCATATTCGGCTCACTGTTGTGCTCGATTCTCCTCTCAGAATGAGAGGGGTTAGGACAATAGTCCACCACGCTGGCTCAATGCGAATTGGCAGACTTAACATACGCAGTGAATTAAGAAATTTTTTTGGTATGCAGGTTCATCTTTCACCATTTGAGACACGTGATATTTAATATCTTAATAATGCACACAACTGAAAAGTTGGAGGTGCACGGCCCGGACCGGATTCGAACCCACACCCTCCGGAATCGGAGGCAGAGGTCATATCCACTGCTATACGGTTAGGCAGTGAAAACCGGCCTTTAGAGTGATTAAGTTAGCAATAGTTTATCACAATTCTTTTATATAACAAACATGGACCAGTATTTAAACCTCAAATATCTTCAAAGTAAAATGTTTTTAAACATCAGTAATTAAGGTCTACTTTACTTTGAAGAAAATTGAGATTTAAATCTTCATCCATGTTTATGAATTGGGGATTGGCAGACTTGGGGGTCATAGGTGGGCATTAACTCGTTAATCCGTTAATCGTTAATTAACGAAGTTAACATTTAACGGATTAACTTTTAAGTTAACTTTTAAAAATGTTACCGAACCCGTTAACTTCTGTTAATATGCAGAAGTCCGTTAATCGTTAATCCAATGCCTACTAATTACCGCGCGACGCGATTACCAGTTTTAGACAAGTAAGAAATGATGAAAGATTTTTTTTTTCAAAGAATGGCACTTTTCCCCAGTGCTCACCCTTATTTTTCCTATGGGGATCTCACACAATGATATAAAAATGCACTATTAAACAGCCATATTAACGGATTAACGATTAACGTTAACTTGCTTTAATTCTTCCGGAATGTAACGCTTTAACGTTTAACGAAGCTAACTTTTTTTGTAGTGGATTAACGAAGTTAACTATTTGATAAACGGTGCCCAGCTATGTTGGGGGTATAATTTTCCACATTTCATATTTCGACTTCTGTCCATCGAGATATCCATTACTGCCCATTGTAAATACCTACGTCCTACACGAATATGAATATGACTGGTTGATGGACAGGCTATAAAACCCGTAATGAATCTTTTGAGTGGCATATGCTGTTATGCATTATTGATATCATGCACGCATGGATCAATTTATGAAGGGTACGTTTTAAAACAAATTTCCATTTTTATTTATAAAACAAAATCTAAGGTTTTACGTAACAAAATATATAAAATTGTTTGACAATACTTTTTATAGTTTAATTTGTATTAATTTGTATTTTTTGTTTGTTTTAATTCAATTTGTATTTTTGTATTTATGTTTTTTAATTTAATTTAATTTATAGTATTGTAAATAATTTGTAATATTTTTTAATTTTTAGAATTAAGATATATATTGAAGTTAGATAACATAAACTATGTATTATATTTTTAAATATTGCAAACGTTGTGAAGATCTGTAATAAGTTGAACATTCACCATTAGTTACAACGTATGTAATAAATATGTATACACGATACAATGTTCTGCGGTTGGTCTTCCTAAATAAATAAATAAATAGTTTTTTTTTGGAATCACACTAAAGTTTGTGTGTGTGTGTATGTTTGTTCCTCGTTTGCGATGCGGCTACTAATTATTAGACTAATTTATCGGCGCACTATATACCCAGGTAGCACGCCTTCCTTATAAAAGAGAGGATATGGAGCTTAGACACACCTCGCTGCTTCAATGCGGATTGGCGGGCTTAGGAAGACAATGTTTACTGCTATAACGATTACTATCAGATGGTAAAGTCATAGCGTTTTTTACGGGACAAGAAACGACGTTTTTACGGCCTCCGTGGTGCAGTGGTGTGAGCGGTAGATTTACAAGAGGGGGTCCTGGGTTCGATACCCGATTGAGGGTTTCTTAATTGGCCCAGGTCTGAGTGGTGGGAGGCTTCGGACGTGGTTAGTTACTATCTTACCGGCAAAGACATACCGCCAAGAGACTTAGCGTTCTCTGGTTCATCTTAGATTGCGTCATCACTTGCTATCAGGTGAGATTGTAGTCAAGGGCTAACTTGTAAAGAGTAAAAAACAAAATTTACTTAGTTGCAAATTTTCATCTTTTTACACTTGCACTAGATTTGTACAAAATAATAGATGTCTACATTTTGTCGTAATGAACTTTAAAATACTCCCATTCATTTAGACAGTGAAAATAAAAAAAGTCTATTCATTGAAATATTCCAGTCTCTCTATTCAAAGACGAACATTCACGCGGGAGATAATGGATTCCAAAGAACTATTGGAATCGATGTAAAGCGACTTGCAGGAAATTGTTTTCCGAATGTAACTTATATTCCAAATTCAAACTTTTACTTTTAGTTGCGTTTTAGTATATTAATTTTTAGGGTTCTGTAGTCCACAAGGGACGCTTATAGTTTCGCCATGTCCGTCTGTCCGTGGTTTTGCGTAGAGACTATTACTACTAGAAAACTGTATGTAACTATATACATTCAAAATGTGAACAAAGTCATAAGATAAAATCTTGAAAAATATTTTTTAGGGTAATTACCTCACCTACATGTAAAATGGGGATGAATTGTGATTGATTGATTGGTGAAGCTCATTGTTTCCTATAAAACCGAAATTCAGCGTTCAAGACATCCACTAGAACCAATGATACAAAATCACCGCAAAAAGTTATCATAATTTAGCTACGTCACTGAGTGCAAACATGCACAATTTTGTCTTTAATTCCATTATTTCATTATGTAAATATAGTTTTTACACTTCCTGAACACACAACTCGACATTGTAGACGATGTTTAGGTATTATTTACGTTCATTGTTTAATAAGCGACTAAATGAAAATTAAGTCAATTTTCCACATTCGTCCACCTCAGTTTTGATGCGCTAGTACCCCATCTACAGTATAAAATATCATTGGCTAGATTTCTCTATCTACTCATAGAAAAATAAATAAACTTTATTAGTTCTTTGAAAAGTCAAACCCCTTTCGTAGAAGGTTCCTTCTTTGCAGTCCTTTGTAAGGTCATTTACCACAAGACTTTAAACGTTTATTCTATTACTTTATACGCCACTTGCTCTATTTCACTTGGCTTTTATTCTCGTAACATAAATACCTCGAGAGTTGTCTCCGTAATGACTTTAGTAGCACTTTATAAATGTATAAATTAAATTCTAAAAGACTATTCATTAAATATGCTACTTGTAATGATCGACTTCTTGACTAAATATCTAGGCCTTGAAAATCTAAACAGATTCTAACGAGATAATTACCATATGTGTGAGACTAATTACTTTCACACTTTAGGCATTATACAGGCTGTCTACTGTTTAGTTAAAATCTTATAATTTAGTTTTTGATTAGGTAATTCTGTACTTATATGAGTCCTGTTTTTAATAGTGAACAATAATATAATCGTATTTAATTTTACAGGTTCGTATCTATCCCGAGAATCTAGAATTTTATAATTTATACATACTTATATCTAGTTAGTGTAAATAGCTAGACTAGCGTTCCTTTACGACGCCATACCAAGTCGCACGCAGACAATGTTTATGGTATGGTTTGTAATGATTCCAATATAGTAGTGAAGTATGATTATGTTAAACTGGTCATTATTTATCATTGCGTATGGTTTACTTACTTC
The DNA here is from genome assembly GCF_947172395.1 of Bicyclus anynana. Lineage (NCBI taxonomy): Eukaryota > Metazoa > Arthropoda > Insecta > Lepidoptera > Nymphalidae > Bicyclus > Bicyclus anynana. Next base: position 5,562,227 of record NC_069084.1, read on the forward strand.
CGAAGAAAAATAAGAGGTTCAATGTTCGACTGTATGTATGTTTTTGATGACCCAGATTACTACAAAACTAGGTACGGTACAGTACGGTTTTTTTTTATTCTCTACAAGTTAGCCCTTGACTACCATCTCACCTGATGGTAAGTGACGAAGCAATCTAAGATGGAAGCGGGCTAACTTGTTAGGAGTAGGATGAAATCCACACTCCTTTCGGTTTCTACACGACATCGAACCGGAACGCTAAATCGCTTAGCCGTACGCCTTTGTCGGTAGGGTGGTAACTAGCCACGGCAGAAGCCTCCCACCAGCCAGACCTGGACCAAATAAGAAAACCTTAATGGGCCCAGCCGGGGATCGAACCCAAGACTTCCGTCTTATAAATCCACCGCGCATACCACTGCGCCACGGAGGCCGTCAAAATGTGTCACAATTCCATATTTTAATGTTACCTTTATGATAAAATTTTATATTCAAAATGATATTTATTTTATAAATCCAACCCATGTTTGAACGTTAAAGAGGCCCTTGCGTGACATTTCATCACAATAAAACAAAAACGCCTGCGAAACAAACCCCGGTGGACCCATTTCTACCGGCCGCGATTCGGTCTTATATTTTAATATTTTTTATGAGTTGATTTTACATTTTTCATGTAGAGAGCCGTGATAGCGCAGCGGATATGACATCTGCCTCTGATTCCGGAGGGTGTAGGTTCGCATCCAGTCAGGAGCATACACCTCCAACTTTTCAGTTGTGTGTTGAAATTAAATCACGTGTCTCAAACGGTGAAGGAAAATCGTGAAGAAACCTGCATTCCAGAGAGTTTTCTTAATTCTCTGCGTGTCTGAAGTCTGCCAATCCACATTGGACCAGCGTGGTGGACTATTGGCCTAACACCTCGCATTCTGAGAGAAGACTCGAGCTCAGCAGTGAGCTGAATATGATGATATTGATAATGATGATGATAATGATGATCCTACATTTTCCATAGATATCTATTACTGAAAAATATTACTTTTACTGTGCAATGCTATGGTCCGAATAAACTGTTGTAAATAGTTATAGTCTTAAGGTCCCTGCATACATTATGTCGAACTCGGACGGAACGGGACTAAATCTTTGTCAGCTTTTGGTTTCATCTTTACTAATATTATTAAGACATAAATTTCGAGAGTTTATAGAGGTGATCTCTGGATCTACTAAACTGATTTTGAAACTACTTTTATAGATTTTTTTTGAGAGTGTCATAGGCTATATTGTATTTCTATATCTATTCTCACAGGAACGGGAACTACTGGTGAAACTGTTGGGCGTCGGATAGTGCCGAATAATTTTTGTTTACTCGCCTCGTACGTTTCTATTATAAGGTCAACCCTCAAAATAGCCTACCGGTTCAATTAAAGTTCGGTATAGGATCGCTATGTCGGTGACTTTGGCTCTTTTGCAGATCTCCTCATTTCTGATTTGATCGCGCAGAGATTCTCCTAACATAGCCCGTTCCATCGCCCGCTGTGTGACTCTGAGCCTTCTTATCAGACCCAAAGTCACCGACATAGCTCAACGAGTCGCAAAGCTGAAGTGGCAATGGGCGGAGCACATAGTTCGAAGAGCCGATCGACGTTGGGGTCCCAAGGTGCAAAAACGGCGATCCAGCACTAAAAAGCGCAGTGTTAATCGAACCCCCACCAGGTGATATCAAGCGAGCCGCATGGATTCGCTGGATGCACTGATATGATGATGATGATTATGATGATGATGATGATGATGATGATGATGATGATGATGATGATGATGATGATGATGATGATGATTATGATGATGATGATGATGATGATGATGATGATGATGATGATGATGATGATGATGATGATGATGATGATGATGATGATGATGATAATGATGATGATAGGAACGCAAACGAACTTTGTATTCGTTTTAGGTACATTTATTATTATTTCAATAACTGTATCTTTACAGTTGATAGTAGATAACATACTGCCAGTGTCCTCGAAGTGTCCACCTCCAGTTACTCGAAATCCAAATACATTCCATTCACACACACACACTATGAAATGTGTGTATACCGACTATTTTTTGCTACTGAAATTGAAACACTCGAATTTTCCTATAGGCATTTCGAATGACACATACACTATGTACCTTTTCCTCGTCGCCACTTATTTAGAACAACAATTAAGATATTATAATATAACATATTGTAGTATGTAGGTACTTTGGTACCCACAACAATACAACAATAATGAAACAACAGTGCATAGTTTTGCATAGTTTTACTTTTGATACTTTTTGAACAACAGAAAAGTTACTTTTAACACTTTGCTTCCTTTATTATTAACGACTGCTACAATAACATTTTTAACTTCAGTTTTCCAGTAAACAATATTTAAAAACTTTAACAAGAAAACCTTGGTCACATTATTTACCGTTTATTTTAAAATATTGGGCGTAAAAAAATTACAGTCTCTATTTTCGTAAAAGATAAAATGAATGGTAAATTTAAAAAATCACAAGAGAGTTGAACCAAAATTCAGATACAATGTTAAATGCACTCTCTTGTGACTAAGTTATTTCTGTCCCAGCTAGCAGTTCAATAAAAAGAATACAGACAGACTTAAGGTCAAAAATATCTTCCTATAGTTTTTTTTTTTGTTTAGCACTGTAATCATATTGAATGTAAAGTGATTGTGTTAGTAATTTGACGATTGTGTAAATCGTCATTTATTATATAGCGGTCGTTGATTGAATGAATGAATTTAACATTGTCAATTTTAGCCCGCCAGTCCGCATTAGAGCAGCGTGGTATGTCTAAGCTCTATGTCCCCTCTATTAAGGCGAGGGAAGCATGAGCCTGTAGTGGGCGTTTAAAGTAGACCGATAATGTAAGAAAAACCGCAAAAATAGAGATGCTCTGATCGACAATTCTTGTCAAAATGTATAAAAAAATATTTTGAATACATTTGGCATATTAATGCTACACCTAAAAAAAATATTTTATTTATTTAAGACTGCGTGATCGAATCAGGAATGAGGAGACCCGTAGACGAACCAAAGTCTCTGACATAGCTCAGCGAGTCGCGAAGCTGAAGTGGCAGGCCACATAGTTCGAAGAGCCGATGGACGTTGGGTCCCAAGGTGCTAGAATGGCAACCCCGATATCCTCGACCCCCCAGTGGTCGAGGATATCAAACGAGTTGCAGGGAGCCGCTGGATGCTGGCGGCTCGAACCGTTGTGCTTGAAGGTCCATGCAAAAGGCCTATCTCCAGCAGTGGACCTCAATCGGCTCATAAAGTAAGGTTAGGTAAGGCTAGGTACTAACCTAGCCTTAAGAAAAACTTCTTCACTTCACAATTTTACCCGTTGAGAATTTCGCAGTAAAAGTATAGAGCACACAAGCGGAAGCCGTTGTATTCAAATAAAATATTTCCCCACTGCACCGGCTTTACGAGTCTCCGAGAATAAAGCAATATTTGACACTGACACTCTGGAACAAGCTTGACATCTCCAATCTTCCAATCTTTAGCTATGTGAGGAAAATTGATTTTTCAGTGTGCCCACGCGTTCTGAGTAAACAGATAAATAATTTAGTTTTCATTTTCTGTTTAAAAAGAATATAATTATATCTCCGACTAAAGTACATGGGCAATAAGAACTCTGTTCTAGAAAATTATCACGTGACGGCGACTTCATTTTATATGAAAGTATTACCTACAAAACCTGGAAACACCAAATTTGCTCCATGTAGCGCCATCTCGTATTGAAGAACATTGAGAAATATTTGCCGATAAATTCAAAACAACTATTGCCTATTTGCTCTAAATTGATCATTCTAAATGAATGCAAGAGCTTAATTTCAAAATTAAGACAAAAACGAAAGCGTTACAAACTCAAATTGCTCCAGTTTGGGAGGATTTTAATTACTCCACCATGATGCACACATAATTACCAAGCAATAATCTCTTCATAAATTTCACAGGGTATCGATAAAATTAAGACACCGTAAAAATGACAGAGCGCCAGGATTTGAACCCAGGACCTTATGGCCTACCAGAAGGGTTATGTAGGTAACCACCAACGAGGTAATTTTGTTAAAATAGGACACAATATCCTATTTTGAGCATAGACATGGCTACCTTACTATTCACTGCATATATATGAAAGGAGAGTATTCGAATTGGATCCTATGCAAAATTCTTTCAAGACATTGCATTGCATTTTTATACCTGATCCCCTGTATCTGGAAGAAGGTAAGCCTTGTGCTGATTGTAGATACGGCTTTACTATCATTGTAAAAGCTCGCAGGTATTTTTGTTTTTACGATTTCCAAAAAGATATTCAATTCGATTGTTTGACTTTGAATGGATGAATGAACAAGTTGTACATTACGCTATGTGTTCGACAACCTGAGGAATAGACGTTAAGCCCCTTGGGCCTGTTATTACACCAGCAACCCTTAGTCAAATAGTCTTTAGACCTGACACAGCAATGCTGAAATAAGCATCGCGTACTTCTCCGAACGAGCTCTGGTACAAAGAGTTGTGTTGCTTTAAAAAAACAATGGTATGTTCCTCCCTTGTTATATGAGAAATTATACGGAGCTTAGACTCACTAGACTAATGGGGGGTTATTATGATTAGTCTCTTGTACGATCACTATCAGATATCAATGATAATGACCGGGCCCGGCTTACTTAGCAAAGCACGGGGTGTAATACTACAAACTACCCACGCTAATCTGAGAATTTTCAGCAGCAGTATCTCCAGGCTGAAAGTTCAATATTTGAAAGCTCGACTCAGGATCCCGTAATCCATCTTCTTCTTCTTCGGTGTAGGTCCTCGCTGGATTCACTCCATCCAGTAGAGTTCGCTCTAGAGGCTTAGCAGGCCGCCCAGGTTGCCGATAGCCTCATGGAGTGTCGCTGAGGAACTAATGTATAATCTGGCAAGTTCGTTGATGACACTCCCATGATATGTGGGTGACAGGGGGAAAGACTGTGGGATGTGAAATCGTGCGTGCGGGAAAGAGAGGTGAATCAGTCGTGAGATTTTCATTCATCGCTAAACGCCCCCAAGCCAAGCTATAGGTTGCAAGTTGTTCCGTTATGCCGTTGCATATTGGCTAACGACTGAACTAGCGAGGCATTTATTCTTACACAGTAACATTATATTTCATTTAACAATTGGAATTCAGTATAGCACTTAATAAATTGCTAGAACATGTACAAAAAGCACGTCAAAACTCAACATACACTAAAACTCAACAAGGCACTAAAAATGTTTTGTACCCCTGACCAAACTGAAATAAAATAAATGGTCCATCACAATATTAGTATGACATAACGTAGCTCGAAACGTGCGGCATATTGTCCACAAATTTAAATTTGAATCCCGAACGTAATCCAGTTTGAGTACGCCAGATTAAGTCATCTCCGTAAAGTAAGGTATAAAGAATGCAATTTAAAAATGCAGTAAAAATTTCAAACTCGACATGCTATTCTAAAAGCGCACAGAATAGTGGCTTAGTGGATTACGTATGCTCTCAAATTAGGTGCTTTATCTTCAAAAAGTAAGCTTTTATAGCTCGAACGTGACCTTAATGCTTAACTGTTTAACTATGTCTTTAATTTCGTATAAACTTGTGATCTTAACTTGGAACTTCATCTTTGGTTCTTTCAAACTTTGCTTAATATTTCATAACTGAGTTTAAATATAAGTTTTGATTTTATAGATAGAATAAACTTGATAAGATAATTACTATTTATTACATTATTTTGTTTTTAATATGACCAATATTTCCGTTTACCTTCAACCAGTCGGGAAAGACTGTATTAGGAGTAGGTACGACAATAGACCAACGGGCGGGGATCGAACCACCACCTCTCGGTGATGAGTCCGACCGATCTTACCGTTGAGCTGTTGAGGCTTGGATTTATTTATATTTATTAAATATTTCCTACTTTGATAGTATTTTTGCATAATTTGAGATTAAGTATCATTAATCACCAAATCATCAAATTCTGTCATATGAAGTAAACGAGTATGAAATAAAGTGACTTGACAAGATTATTCTTTACTTCTTTCATAGTTTTAAATCTTGGTAAATGTACAGGTATCAACCAGGTTGTCACATGTATTACCTAAGACATAAGCCCCCATTGGCATTCAAATAGAACAAATGCATTCCCAAGAATATGTTCACACGTCAGCGTTTAAAAAACGCGACGCCTTTTACGATCTGTGTTACATTTTGGGCGTTGGTAATAGACCTTCATTTCACTTCATACTATACTATATACTATATTTGAACGCTTTTTTAACGGCCGTTAAAAAAACGCTCGTGAGAATGGGGGCTAAGAAAAAATTGTTAAAGAACTAAGTGCCTCATTGGTCCGCGGTACTTAGCTGTTAGTAGAATGAGAGGGATGATAGCCTACCACGCTCACGCTCAATACGGATTGGCAAGCTTCACACACGTAGAGCATCAAGAAAATTCTCAGGTATGCAGGTTTTCTCACGATGATGTTCTTGTATGAAATATCATTAATGATAGTTTACAATGGTAAATAATAGTTTGGCCAGGAAATCAGGCAACCTACTCACACTACATTTTTAACGTACCTACCTGCTAAAGTTTATATAAAACACTTTTCCAATAAACAGATAGGTCAAGATCGTTTCTAATACGGATCTTCTACAATAGACTGGCAAATTCGTTCAAATGGCAAAAAATGGCAAATTCTTTAGAAACAAAGAAAAATGGCAAACACTCCCGATGATCCGCGGGGGCCGGGAGGGGGGTAGCGATGCCCCATGTGCACGACTTCACACCCGTGCAGTCCTTCCCCCTCCCGTCGCCCGCATATCATGGGAGTGTCATCAACGAACTTGCCAAGCTATATATAATTTTACAAAATTAAACAACAAAAGTAATAACAAGATTTATATGAAAACAAAAAGGGTTTATTTGCACCAATGCTCTCCAAGACATCGTCTCAATTTAAATAGACAGTGAAAAATTACTAAGCATATGATTGATGGGCCGTTTAAAAAACGATTCGGATACTTAATTCCACAGTCGGTGGACGTCGGGTGATGGATCGTGTTTGAAGTAAATTGGTATTGACTTAGGTGCAACGTGACAATTTCTATTACTGGACGACTCATCTTCGTAGCTCAGAATACTTTCTGTGTTCTGAGCTTCGTAGTATGTAAATTAGAAATACAAGCTATGTCTACCTATGCAGAAGCACAAAGTTACCAGCAAAAATCTATAGTGCATGGCAGTAACTTTATACAACCTTGCCTGCAAAACTTGCCTGAATACATAAAAAAAAATATCTGTAAATAAATTTAGGAAGACATTATTTGATTTATTAATGAAAAAGTTGTACTATAGCGTCAATGATTACATGAGTGAAAAATTAAAATAGGGACATTACGCATAACAGTGACATTTATATTAACATTAATTAAATCGAACTTTGTTTTATTTTTATTATTTGTAAATTAATTTGTAAGATTTGTTAATTTTTGCACGCCAACGGTGATATGTGTTTAAATATAATATAAAAGACCTATGTAAATTTACCATATTCTGGCGAAATAAAATTGATTGATTCATTGATTGATAGAAAAATAACTGTTATATTTTTACTCTTAATCCGATAGGTGTTACAACTCAACCTCACTTATTTGAACGTTTTATCATTTATTACTATAAAAAAAAACTGATTTCAAAGTAGATACTTATTTTGTCGCTCCTAGGTCAGTATAGGTACTAAGATTAAACTGAATCGGTTCAGCTGACAGAATTACTTCTGCGTTTATAATATTTAAAGTACTCATTGTTCAGAGAAAACAATTTTAAAAGTGTAGTATTTTTTTATTCCATGATAATCCACGATTAACGTGTGGCTAGTGGGAGGCTTCGGCCGTGGCTAGTTATACCTACCGGCAAAGACGTACTACCAAGCGATTTAGCGTTCCGGTACAATGACATGTAGAAAACAAAAGAAGTGTGGATTTTCATCCTACTCGTAACAAGTTAGCCCGCTTTCATCTTACATTGCATCATCACTTACCATCGGATGAGTTTGTATTCAAGGAATTAACTTGTAAAGAATAAAAAAAATCAAGAGTTCTCGCGGGTTATTTAAAACGGATGAAGTCGCAAGCATCGGCTAGTAATTTATGAACTTACCGTATACGTAGTTTCGAAGTGTTATTTGTGAAAAATAGTTTTTAATACTAAGCAGGTAAATCTCATTAATAAAACATTTCATATAGGATTAAGTACTTGTTTAACCACCTACACGAACCTAGCTCTGACCACGCTCATAATTAATATACCCGTATTTCACACGTTGCAAATGGAAACCGCAAAACAAGTCTCTTAAACTTTTAAAACATAACGTGAGTTTGTTTATTTATTTACAAAATACACCTTTATCCCCGTTATCCCCTTTATATTATAGTTACCACTTTGCCGTGTGTGGATAAACGGGATGGACAAAGAAAAGTGTGTACTTATCGATTCCCATCTAAAGTTCAACTGATTTCATTTTTACAAAAAATGTAGGCTAAAAATATTCAAGTTATGTAGTAAGTTTTAAAATGAAACTTTTTTAAAATTCTACTTGTTATCGCCGTGTTGCAACGACTTGCGGTACGGACGGCTTCAGTGTGCTCGTGGCGTTCGAGCCGTCCACATGTCTTGCTGTGTATTTCTTTATGGGTTACTTGGGATAGGCGGGGAGAGTGACTTGAGAGGAAAAGGGGAGTGTTAGATATATGTCAAAGGCGCCTTTAACCCTACACACATCGTTCACAAGTATGTGACTTCACTCAAGGTCATTCTCTGCCATTCTAGGGTCTTATTTTGGTTACAGTTTGATATGTTAATTAAGTTGTCCTGACAAATGTTGTGAATCATAACCTTTGTTTAACAATATAAAATACCTACTTATTATTAAATTTTCAAAGGTTTTCTTTTAGTGAATTAAAGTTAATCTTTATTTTATCAGACTGGTTATAGATGTCTTGGCAAATCAGTGATGCAAATTTTCAAAAAAATATGTAAATTTTATTAGATGGTAAAATACTCAGGCAGATCCTTTTTGTTGGAAACTAAATGACGTGAATGTTAAAAAAATATGTAACATTTCGTCTCATTTTCGGCGCACTTAATTTCCCCGAAAATAATCTACAGACCACTGACCAAAAGTCGGGGACCGGCCGCATCCATAATGAATAAGCTAGCACCCATATTTTCGACTGCCTCCGTGTAAAATTGAACACGAATGGAAACCGCAGAATTACTTATGTCCCTCTTACATTCGAATGTTCCATTAAATAAATGTTTATTTTTTTATTAAACGACAAATATATTACCTGTGACCATAATGACATCATTATTAATGTTCAGTTACGAATTGATGATGCAATCACTCAATTGTAACTACCATTAATAAAATCTTTTTAACAACAAAAATTTAACTGACTTCAAAATCACAAAAATAAACTAAATAAAAAGCGAAAAATAACATAACTTGAGTTAATGCATCGCTGTGTTGGCACCGCCTTCAAAGTGATCAGAAGGTTATTTTTCGCTTTTTAGTTTATTTTTATGATTTTGAAGTTGGTTGATTTTTTTGTTTTTAGTGTGTCCTAGTATAACGAACGAGAGTAAAACAGTACGGGCAATTTTTTTTAATTTAAAAAATACTAAAAAAACATACGCGTCGTATTGAAAAGCTCCTACTCCTCCTCCTTTAAGTCATCATCAGACCATTCAATATGGTATGGCAACCAACAAACCAACCTTGCCTGAAAGCAGATCTGATCTGATCTGATTTCATTTAGAAAATATAACGTACTGAATTTATTTAATAAGCTGCAAATTAAGAGACGAGAATTTCAAATTTATTTATTTCAAGTAGGATCAGTTTCCGAGCATTTTTGAAACGTCAGTTGACTATTTATAAAGATTCTACCACCGGTTCAGAAGGCAGCTTCTGCTGAGAAAAGCCGGCAAGAAACTCAATAATTGCTCTTTTAAAATAGAATGTACCTCCGTTTTTGGCTGTGCTATAAGGGTCATCAAAATGTTGGGAATTTACAGGAAAAATATTTTCTATACTTACTTATTATTACGAGTTCTTATTTAGTTGTCAACGAGGAGATCCCACAAAAAATAAAAGTTCTTAGAAAAGTATGAGAGAGGTCAACTAATATAATTGTTTCTAAGAAGAAAGCAAGTCCTCTGACTATGACAACAGAGACGTCATGTTTGTGTACAATTTTAGCAAAATAATGTGATACTTCGAAGTTCTTTGTATTCAGTTATACTTATTGTCTCTAAGCGAAACATTCTAACGAAATAAAGAAAAAATATTCATCAATTCAGTTTTATGATAAAACAGTATATTTCAAATAGAAGATTAATCATTCAATTCCTCGTAACTTTGTCCTGAAATAATGGAATCGATTCACCCGAACCGAATTGGGAATTCATGCATAACATCCGTACCGTACCTGCAATTCGCTTCGTCACACTCAAAGGGAGAATGTCTGGTATTAAAGGCTCGTGCGTACGTTTCTTTCATAGGCCTCTTTCTTGCCTATATGCGGCCTGTAATTTTATGCTAAATATGAATACCTACCCCATTCATGTTCAGCATAAAATTATGTAGCGTATGCGTCATTGGGTGTGTTTAATTTCAAAATTCGTGATGTGACTGTGTTTCCGACATTAACATCAGATGAGATTGCATATAAGGGCTAATGTATCTATATCTATCTATGTTCTATACTTATAATAAAACTGGCCGAATCCCATACATTTATTCGCAATTTGAAATTTTACACATACCATTAGTAACAACAAACGTTAGCGTGGCATAACAGACGCCAGCGCCATCTAGAATCTAAACTTATAATACGAATTCAGTGCATTTTGTACATTCTGTACATTGAAGATATTTTGAAAATTTTTGTTGGGGGCATTATATAATCGATACTGAAACTAAAAATATTTTTTTTTCTATTTTTTGTCTGTCTGTCTGTCCGTGTTTTTTTGTTATTCAGGTATCACGCTCAAAGTACTGAATGAATTCACATGAAACTTGGTACGATTAAGGACCATAATACGGAGAAGGTTATAGGATACTTTTTATTGCGAAAATATAATGAAAAGGGGGTAAAATAGGGGTTGAAAGTTTGTATGGAAAGTCCTAATTTTTTAGAGTTAAAATTTTAAAAATTTATTCATAAATCATAAAAAAATACGAAATATAATGTAATTCAATAAACTTTTAAAATCAAACGGTTTTTACATACGGCATCATATCGGAACACTAAATCGCTTGGCGGTACGTCTTTGCTGGTAGGTTGGTAACTAGCCATGGACCAACCATGAGACCAGATCTAAGCCAATTTAGAAAATATAAAGTCCTAAACTGACTGAGCTATGAATCGGACTTCTCAGTTGAGAACCTCAGTACTACCATGTCATTTTGTAAAATTAAAAGTTAATCAGCTCATACAGTAGCTACCATTAGTAGATACGGCAAGGAACTATAGATTACTCACTAACTTTAACGTATGTTAGTTTAGAGTACGAAATGATATTCTATGTAATGAATCTCATCCAGTGCCTACTGACAACACTTCGTGGCTATCATACAGTAGGTAGATGACATTACTAAATTGATTTGATGTTTCTTTTAATAGGTTGATAATATATACCAAAAAAGTGAATAGGCCAGCGGGAGTGACCGTTGTATTTGCAACTAAAATGCAAATGTAGAGCCCTTTCATCCTTTGTCAGTTGTTACTACTCGTATCTCTTTGTCAAAATACTCGCATTCTAATTGTATTCCCTCAATTACCAACAAAATTTATAAAATTAAGAACTTGTTTTAACATCTTCTGATAAGGATCAGATAGCTTATTCACAAGTTTTGCCTTGACATCAAGTAAGGAAGTGACAAAACTTTTTTTGGATGGTTATCCAACACTTGGCAGAAGTTGGTGAAACAGACTTATATGAATTTTCAAATACCTACTATTAAATATAATATAAGTTTGACAATCCGCATTGGGTCAGCTTGGTGGATTATTGGTCTAACCCATCTCATTCTGAGAGGAGAGACTCGTGCTCAGCAGTGAACCAAATATGGGTTGAATATGATGATGATGACTCAATATAACAGACATCGTGACTTTGACGGCCTCCGTGACGCAGTAGTATGCGCGGTGGATTTACAAAACGGAGGTCCTGGGTTAGATTCCCGGCTGGGCAGATTAAGATTTTCTTAATTGATCCAGGTCTGGCTGGTAGGAGGCTTCGGCCGTGGCTAGTTACCACCCTACTGGCAAAGACCGCCAAGCTCCGTTCCGGTTCGATACCGTGTAGAAACCGAAAGGATTGTGGATTTTCATCCTCTTCCTAACAAGTTAGCCCGCTTTCATCTTAGACTGTATCATCACTTACCATCAGTTCATCAGGTGAGATTGTAGTCAAGGGCTAACTTGTAAAGAATATTAAAAAAAAGACACACACAATTACACAAACGTCAGCACGTTTCGTATATAAAAACTTACACATTCACACATAATAATTCATAACTGGAATCAATTTTAACATCATAGGAACACAATAACTGTAAGAAATGTTTGTACCATAATAAACCTAAATTACGTTTGTAGAAAATCTCTGCAATGCAACAAAATTTAATTAGGGAACGTGGGAAGAGTTCCTCGTTTATTTAGCGGTGGATTCCGTCCAATTTGAACAGTTCTCGCCAAAAAATACCGGGTAACAAAATTATTTGTTTCGTCAACAATTCCGTCAGCATTTTTTTCTACAAAGAGAGGTTCAAACGAATTTGACAAATAAAGTTCTGCCTTTAAAATTGCCTTAGAGAGCGTTGAGTTGTTATTGTGATTTCGCCTGCTATTATTTCCAAGTAAATTGTTTGAAGTGTTTTTCGCAGACGCTCAGAATTTTATATAAGCTAAGAGAAAACTTGCGTGTTGCTAGTGATGACCTACAGATTGGCTTGGTCACAGAATGAACCTTATCACTCAGTGGGCGATGGAGCAAGCTATGCTTGGAGTTCCTCAAACCGCAGACAAATCAAAATTAATGACATAGCTCAGCATGTCGCTAAGCTGAAGTGGCAATAGGCAGACCTCAGAGTTCGAAAAACTCATAGACGTTGGGGTCCCAAGGTGTTAGAATGGCAACCCCGCACTGCTGCCAGCTCCTGCAGTAGGTCATTCAAACAAGCTGATAATGATACGATTTACGAACTAATGTATACTCGTAAGTATTTGTTTGGCCGGCAGCCCACATTGGAACAGCATGGTAGGTCTAAGCTGCTTAACCTTTGGCTTATAAAAAAAAGGCCTGGCCTTGTAGTAGGACATTAAATCGACTGATAACGATGACGTTATCGACTTTGGTGTTATTTTGAGGTTTTTCTGCCATAACTACAGATTTATTAATTACTCTAGCGGACGCAAAATTTTCAAAATATCTTCAATGTACAGAATGTATAAAATTCGTATTATAAGTATAGATACTAGATGACGCTGGCGTCAGTTATGTCACGGTTACGTTTGGTGTTACAAATGGTATAAGTAAAATCTCAAATTGCGAATAAGCATATAGAATTGACGGCCGCGTGGCGCAGTGGGTAGTAACCCTGCTTTCTGCATCCACGGCCGTGGGTTCGATTCCCACAACTGGAAAATATTTGTGTGATGAACATGGGTGTTTTCCAGTGTCTGTGTATATTTATACATTATATAAGTATTTATATGTAGTATATAATTGTATATTAATATTATAATATCAACTATCTTAGCACCCATAACACAAGCTACTCTGTATGCTTACTTTGGGGCTAGATAGTGATGTGTATTGTTTAAGTATATTTATTTATTTAATTTTATTTTTAATTTAGAATTGGACCAGTTTTATTATAAGCATTTTTAGTGTTGGACACCACGCGGTTGAACCTACGTAGTTACCGTTTCCGTAGGACTACAATGATAAAATTTAGCTAATAGCACCCAAGGATAGTTTAGCTTTCCAACAGTGAAAACATTTTTGGAATCGGTTCAGTACTTTCGGAGCCTTTTCAATGCAAACACACAAACGATCAAAATATTTCCAATCAAATATTCATCATCATCATCATTATCAACTCATATATTCGGCTTACTGCTGAGCTCAACTCTCCTCTCAGACTGAGAGGGGACGTTTTGACTCAAATATTATGAAGACATTATTATTAGTATAGAAAATTTAACTTTATAGAATTATTATTATATCGGAATGTTTGGTATAAACCGTATAATGAATTAAACTAGACAGATTATGTTAGAATTCTTAAAATACTATATTTAAATGGGCTATCTAACACTGTAAGAAAATTTCAAATTAGACCTAGTAGTTCCTGAGATTAGCGCGCTCAATCAAACAAACAAACTCTTCAGCTTCATAATATTAGTATAGATTATTCTACGGAATGTTTGGTATAAACCGTATATTGAATTAAACTATACAGATTATGTAAGAATTTTTAAAATACTATTATATATTTCAACATTTTCAAGTCTAGTTTAAATTTATATAATATAATATTCCTGTATACGTATTATTCCACGCGGGAAATAAATCGTACATGAACCTCGAAACCTATTTGGATAGTGTCCAAATGCGAATAAATAAGACTCAGTTCTCCGTTAACAATAATAATACTTACTGCTAAGTTATTACGGCCTAAGTTTGCGTGGCAGTTTTAACGCTGACAAGTAACACTACCTATTCTGCTTACTTTAGAACACAACAGAATTATTATGCTCCTGTAAATAATCGAAAATAATGATCCGATTAGTTAAGATGATAAAACTCTTCTGTAATGCTGTTGGTATATGGAATCTACATTTTTAGTGTTTGTTTTTCACTCGTATGTATTCTTGAATTGCGAAGAATTTATTTACAAGATTACTGTTTTTGGTCCATGTATTTTATCTTCTTAAAGTGCCTCTCAATTACTGAAGGTTGGTGGTCAACTTTCTAAGTTTTTTCTTTTCTTGTCCATGGCTAGGCGGAAAAGATCTGCGACTGTCTCTATGCCAGTCCACTTCCTGATCTTTCGTAGCCAGGATTTCTTCCTTCTTCCTACTAATCTTTTGCCTGCAATCGTGCCCATCATAACGGTTTGAAGCAAACGGTATCTCATCATCATCATCATTCATAATTATCAAAGTCAAAGTCAAAATTCATTTATTTCAATTAGGCTTACTTTACAAGCACTTTTGAAAGGTCACGATTATGTCATAATTTAATTTAATTTAATGGTGGTAATAATAGTCGAAAACTTAAAACTAAAGTTACGAGGGTTCCAAACGCGCCTTGGTCCGAGAAGAGCCCACAACAAACTCAGCCAAGGTTTTTTTTTGTTTACCACCATTTTACATTTATCGTTTATTTTACATTTAGCAGTGGATAGACGTCCACTGCTGGACATAGACCTCTTGCATGGACCTCCAAGCACAATGATCTCGAGCCGCCAGCACTCAGCGGCTCCCTGCAAACGGTTGATATCCTCGATCCACCATATGGGGGGTCGGCTAACACTGAACTTTCCGGTGCAGGGTTGCCATTCCAGCACCTCGTGGCTCCAACGCCCATCGGCTCTTTTATTTATTTATTTATTTATTTATTTATTTATTTATTTATCTTCTCTTCGAACTATGTGGCGTGCCTATTACCACTTCAGCTTCGCGACTCGCTGAGCTATGACAGTGGCATTGGTTCGTCTGCGGATCTCCTCATTGTCTAATTTGATCACGCAGAGAAACTCCAAGCATAGCTCGCTCATCACCCGCTGAGTGACTTTGAGCCTTCTAATAAGGCACATTGTTAGCGACCAAGCCTTGGATCCGTAGGTCATCACTGGCAACACACACTGCTTGAAGACTTTCATCTTCAAACACTGAGTAATTATAGTCGTCGCGGTAAATATGTCGCGGAGTTTTCAACACATGGATACACCTATAGTCGATCTTTAATTAATAGGGCACCTTCAAAGTGATCAGAAGGTCGCACAGACGATGTTATTTTTCGCCTTTTAGTTCATTTTTGTAACTTTGGAGTCGGTTAATTTTTTTTGTTAAAAAAAAAATATTTGAAATATAGACCCCTGTAAAGGACTCCTTCAGCCGCTTCCACTCCTCTCTGTCCCGTCCCACCATCATCCACTTCTTTCCTGCTTCCCGGTAATGTCTTCAGTCCACCGTTTTTGAGGTCTGCCAGCTCTCCTTTTTCTAGCGGTCTTTCAAGGGAGTAACAGGTAAACTTCAGTTTAAAACCGTCTGTAATTTTGGTTCTTTCCCTGATGATTTCATGTCTTACTTTAAATTATGAAATAGTCACAATAAAAAATAAAAAAACAAGTGTGTAGTCTACCCCACGACTGAAGTAAAACTTCTTCAGCTCAACGTCCGTTCGCCGCTCGATTACACTTTTCGTAACGCATTCACCAGCTCTCTTACTCCCCAAGTCAAGCAATCACAGAAGTTTTACTTCAATAATTGGCTTCATACCTACACGTAACTTCATGAAAAAAACAAGAAATACTTTCCGAACACGTTCTTTTAGAAAGTTTTTATTGTGATGCTTCAGGAACAAAAATAACGACCCTGTTTGCCGTTCCTAATGAGATAGAGTTGTATAAGGCAAATCTGTAAAGTTACTCGAATAAATTTCCTTGTATAAAGCGAAAATTTCTTGAACTTAAGCGCCCTCGAGATAAGCGTTAGGGGAGAAAACACATAAAATGGAGTTTATTTATAAGCACGCCTATTATTCGTAAGACCCAAGTAAGATTAGGGTTTGACAATAAAACTAGAATTGTATCACTTTGAATTTTTTTATCTCGTACAAAATGTAATCTCAGTTGCTTAATATCGAGGAGTTGACATAAATCTGATAATGTATTTGTAGAGTTGCTGTGAAATTCACCAATTGTATAACTAACAATAATAAAGAAAGAAAAACCATTTATTCCAAAAATTGTGCCACAACTTAACATCTTAATTACTTAACAACAGTTTCATATTTGGCAGAACCTTGAAAAAGGATCCAGCTTAGCATTGTGCTGCATGTACCAATCAAATGTAAGATAAACTCGTTAGCGCTGATTTTCAGCTGATGACCTTTATCCAGATGACACCACGGAAATGCGTAGTCATATTGTATATGTGGTGGTTCCATGCGTTGATAAAAGCTGAAAAGAAAAAACAATACGACCATTTGGCCTTGCTCACGTAATTACCGACATGTGGAATGTGAAAACCGTTGTACCGATAGTCGTTTCTCACAATGGTCTTATTACTTACTCATTCGACGAATGAACATTCGACCAACACCTTAAGAAGCTTTTGCTTGTCTATGGATGTGTTGGATGTATTGGACCTTGGTGTATTGTTCCTTGGTGTATCAAATTTTGGATATACGAAGGCAACAATCCTTGAGACGGTGAGCATTATAAGAAGGCTGATGGGAGGCTTGTTACCACCCTACCGGCAAATACGTACCGTACGTAAGTGTGGATTTTATCCTATTCCTAATAAATAAGCCCACTGCCATCTTAAATTGCATCATTACTTATCATCAGGTGAGATTGTGTCTCAAGGGCTAACTACTAAAAAAAAAATTATTAATCTGACCTTGGGCACCAGGCACCAAGTTTCTTTTGTATTGTCTTTACCTACCTTCAATTTTCACAGAAAATATAAATGCTCGTTCTGTGTTCATCACATTTAGTTAGCTAGAGACAACTTTATGTACATAATCATTTCACGAAATCTGTACAATTTAATCATAAAATTACTAGTCCAAGTTATAGTAAACAAGCCTGTTTGTTCGTTTGTTCATTAGAATGTTAATTAATTCGACCGGAGTTTATGGTATGTAAATAGCGTGATTGATCAAAATCGGTGGTTTGTTTGAAAACTTCATCTTTGAAAGCATCTCAAATTCTAAAGTTGTTAATTGGGCAAATAGACTTATCACTTGTTGAGGGTTAAATGTAAATAAAAGGGAACACGAGACTAATTGTTGCTTAACTATTTAATTAACCAGATTGCAGGTCAAAGGTATTTATATAAGATAAATCTTATATAATATTTTATATGCTTATTTGTTTGTTGCGCTTGAGCTAAGGTACATTATCAGTGAGTATAAAAAATTAAAATTTCGAAAAATCCCCGAAGGTGAACAATAACATGAACAATGGGATTGCTATGTCCCATTTTTTACAAAACCAATTTTCTCATCAAACGAAGCTAAGAACACTCTCGATTACATCAATTTTATTATTAACTGCGCTTTCATTTGAGGTTGCACTCGAGATTTTTGATATTTGGAGATAATCGGTTGTTTTTCCCCACTTTCACCCCACACAACTTTTAAACGGCTAAACAAATTTTTATTAAACATCTCTAAAACCACTCGCACATAAGTCACCTTTTTGCGTTGAAAATAGACAATAAATCCCTTATTCCTATGGCAACGGGAACTAAGTAAAACTCTGAATTATATTATTACAGGTTGAAAATTTCAAGCTTTTTTGTCGCATAACGAAATTCTCTTTCACCATGTAGAGATTGTAGTCAAGGTCTAACTTGTAAAAGAATAAAAAAAAAACTCTAATATATTTCGATTGGCAAGCCTAATCTTCATCGTACACGTACATATAGCTAGATTTTTCTGATCTTTCTCACAGCTTTCAAACAAAATACACACACGCACATACATTTATAGACAGACACTTCAAACCTAAAAACCCTTTCTTTACGCCATGGTTAAAAAACATTTATAAACGAGATCCCAAATCAAAGCTTTTCGTTGTAACATTAAAACAAACATTATTTATCATACTAATATTATAAAGGCGAAAGTTTGTGTGTAAGTGTATGTTTGTTCCTCCTTTTACGCTGCGGCTACTGAAGCGATTTTGCTGGAATTTGGAATGGAAATAGATTTTAATCTTGATTAACACATTTCCACGTGATTTGTGAAAAACTAAATTCCATCCGCAAGACATCACGGGCGTCCGCTAGTCAATAATAATTTAAAAAAAATATATTGGCTACAAGTGTTTCGTTATCATTTTCGATGAAAAATTTAATATTATTTCAGTTCATAAATTGGACGGGCAGCACAAAATAAATAATGCATATCGAGGGCCGTCACTCAGAAGATTCATTACGCTGTTATGGCTGTCCATCAATGGAAAAACATTTTCCGGGAGTCTTTGTTGTACGTCATGAATAAACCTCACAGACGGATCACTGAGTCCTTTTCAATAACACTTTCCATATGTATCGAAATATATGGTGTCGTGACACTGTAGTTTTTTTTATATTATAGCTAGCGGAATTTAGTTTTTCACTAATCCCTTCACTTTTCCGGGATGAAATTAGCCTATGTGTTGATCCAGAGTAAAATCTATTGCCATTCCAAATTTCAGCCAAATCGCTTTAGTAGCCGCTGGAACAAACATACACAGTTATACACACAAACTTTCACATTTATATAGTGTGATGTGATGTAATGTGATACTATTTGACGCCACAACTTAATGACGCCGTATTTTCAAAGCTTACGGGTACCATGGATTTTTCCGGGATGAAAAGTAGACTATGTGTTAATCCAGAGGGAAATCTACTTCCATTCCAAATTTCAGTTAAATCGCTTCAGTAGCCCCAGCGTAAAGGAGGAACAAACATCACACACACAAACTTTCGCCTTTATAATATTAGTGTGATTCTCCAAAATACATATTGAAATTAAGCCTAATCATTGTCACGTTATTTTTATTTGTATGACAAATAAAAATACTAAAACTAAATAATTTTAAAATAAAAATATTAATATAATATAATATAAAAATACTAATGGGCCACGTCAAATCGACCAATAGTTGGACTCGACCCCTTTCGATTTGGATAAATTTTGGTCAGAAGTTTTCTTTTATCCTATAACGAAGTTCTGCCGAAGAAAAAAAATTAAAAAAAATTTTTTCAAAAGTTATGCAAAATCCAAAATTTCACTATTTACCATATTTTTTAAATTTATGTTTTAAAAATCTCGAGAACTATTGCAATTAATAAAATCGATTATGGTAAACTTCAAAGGGGATACTTGGGGCTATTAAAAAAAAAAAATTCCAAAAAAAAATTTTGAAAAATCTCCAATTTGTGAAATTTTGAATTTTTGAAAATTGTCAAAATAGACTGTCGACAATAAATTTTTGGCTCAAATTTTTTTGTGTACTACCTTGTACCAATCTTAAAAGAAAATTCTTTAAAAAAAAATATCTTTAAAAAAAAATTTTCGTAACTGAATGTCAAGAAACTTACACGTAAAAAGCCCTGTTAAATAAATTAATAACCAATAATAAACAAATATCATTAATGTTTTTTTTCTCATCATTATGCCACTAAATGAAATTTCAACTGTTAAAAATATCAAAATTACGCGATTCGCCAAACTGATTAAAAAAAAAATTTAAGAATTTTTTTTTTAACAAATTTCAAAAATTCATATTTTTGAAAAAACAAAAAACACAGTTCCAAAAATTTCAGGATCTTTTAAGATTGGTACAAGGTAGTACACAAAAAAATTTGAGCCAAAAATTTATTGTCGACGGTCAATTTTGACAATTTTCAAAAATTCAAAATTTCACAAATTGGAGATTTTTCAAAATTTTATTTTTGGATTTTTTTTTTTATTAGCCCCAAGTATCCCCTTTGAAGTTTACCATAAGCGATTTTTTTAATTGCAATAGTTTTCGAGATTTTTAAAACATAAATTTAAAAAATATGGAAAATAGTGAAATTTTGGATTTTGCATAACTTTTGAAAAAAAATTTTTTAATTTTTTTTCTTCGGCAGAACTTCGTTATAGGATAAAAGAAAACTTCTGACCAAAATTTATCCAAATCGAAAGGGGTCGAGTCCAACTATTGGTCGATTTGACGTGGAATGACCCTAATACTAAATAATTTTTTAACCGACTTCCAAAAAGGAGGAGGTTCTACGTTCGGCTGTATGTATGTTTTTTTTTTTTTTTTTATGTATGTTTTGTATAACAAATAAAAATACAGCATAATTTCAAAAGAAAAATTTATTAAAAAATAACAGATGAAAGGGTCGGGGTGTGTGTGGCCGACTTAAGGTCCGCTGCAATTTCGGTACCACACTCTCCTTGCGTCTTCAAATCCGCGTGGTTCGCGCCTGCAGGGCTTTATTATTCCAAAGGGGATCCCCACGTCGATCCAGTCTCAAGGAAGTTCCCAGTATGAGAACTTTTAAAGAACACAATTAAATTCGGAATTGTGAAAACCAAGAATAAAATAGGTAAAGATTATTATTTCTTAAACTACGGTAGCTCTTTCCATAGCTGTTTTAAAAGTCTCGTTCATTTTCAAACGTCATTGCCAAAGTCTGTGGACTTCGCGATTGTCAATGTCCACGCGACATCGACATTTGGCACGTTAGAAGCGTTCCGTAACACATTAAGGTGTGACCTAATTTAATAACAAAATTAAATATAAATTATTAATTTTTAGATTTACTTTTTAACTAGTCTATATAAATTTTGAAATAAGGTTTATTTTTAATTTATGTTCGACACGTTACACCATAATGCAACACAAACCACAGTGGGTTTTACTATACTATTTATAATTAATTAAACAATATCAAAAGCTGAAATTATTATAAAAGTGTACCGCTTATACAGGCTGTCCCAAAAAGTATTAATATTTATAGATGTACTGCTGAAATACAAATGAAATATTGACTTACACTTTACATATTTAAAAAAAACTTTGTATGGGATATAAGGATGCACGTATGGACTTGCGCGCGAGTAAAATTCTGACGGCCCGCACATGCAACCACCTCAAACTTTCGTTTAAAGCCCTCGTGTAAATACTCTCTCACTCGTTGAACTACATTCGAGCTGTAAGCACCTCTGTTATGCAAACGCAGTAAAAAATATGATCTACTACAAAATATTTACAATAATACTAAACGTTAAAGAAGTAACGTTTAAACTGAACAAGGATACGAAGACTCTATTCCCCATATTTATATTTATTTATTAAGATTTAAATCTCAATTTTATTTAAACTAAAGAGGACCTAATCACAACTTCTTAAAGTTCACTTTATTTTGTAGAACTTTGGGGTTTATCTATTCTAATATTATAAAGAGGAAAGATTTGTTTGTAAGTTTGTTTGCATTTAATTGGCTCTGAAAGTATTAAACCGATTTGAAAAATTCTTCCACTGTTGGGAAGCTACACTATCCCCGAAAGCTAAATTTTATACGGGAACGGGAACCACGCGGATGAAACCGCGCGGCGTCTGAATGTTTCCTAATCATATAATTAAGGCCGTAAGATATTATAATATATTACTTGGCAAGAAGACCATTGACCACAATCTTACAATAAAATGGTCATAACAAAGAAGAACCTTTGTCATGATTCACGCGTCCACTCACGCTAATGGACTAAGAGCCTGCGATAGTCAGACATACCTCATTCTATAAAAGTACTTCTTGTACTGAATAACATTTTTATCTAAATTTTTTGCCTTATTTTTCACAACTTCGTCATCATCACCATCATCATTATCAGCCGATGGACGTCCACTTCTGGACATAGTCTTCTTGCATGGACTTCCAAACAAAATGGTCGAGCCGCCAGCATCTAGCTGTCCCTGCAACCCGCTCGATGTCCCCAAACCACTTATTGGAGGTCGACCAACACTGCGCTTTCCGGTGCGGAGTCGCCATTTCAGCACCTTGAGTCCCCAATGTCCATCGGCTTTGAGCTATATATAGCTTCACGACTCGCTGAACTATATCAGTGAATATGGTTTTTCTGCGACAAACCTTGGTTTGGTGTTTCACAATTTACTCGTAGTACTAGTTATAATTATATGAAAGGAGCTCCATATTTTTCCTTTTATCGATCTGATATTTTTTTACATCGTATATACTTGTAAGTGGCTAGACACGTCGTACACTTTGTATACTTTTCTTTATAATATGTCTTGTGTTTTAGCTGTAGGTGTTACAATAAAAATAAAAGTAAAGGCTGGAAGCTTGTCAGCCTATGCTCATACCTTCGGTAAATACGGTAGCCATTAATTTAGTTTCGACTGTGGTGATTTTGATAAGTTTAATGTTCCAAACTTTACCACCCCACTAAGAAAGGTATTTTGATAAATAATAATATTTCCCCGGAATAATTTGAGGTACCATATCCCAAGTTGCCAGTCATTTAGCTTCGCGACACCCTTTAAAAAAAAAGAATATTTGCCGTATCTTTTGAATATGATCAATTTATGTAGGTACATGGCGACAGAACCACGACCTCTTGGTGATGAGTCCGGCTCCTTTACCGTTGAGCTATTCAGGCGTGGTTGCCACGAATCTAAGACACGAATCGAAGTTTGGCGACTAAATACATGATTCCTGATGATATCCCGTAGAAAATATAAAAAAATACGTGTTAGACAATAATTGAGGATCTGGAAACGTAAAATCCACTGCCTCCTATTGCGGTGCGGTTTGGTTGCCGTATTTACTTATTGTAGTAGTTTAGGCTAAGTAAAGTAGTTAAAGAGACAGCAAGCAAGTCGCAGGGATTCGCTGGATGCAGGTGGCTCAGTATCGTGCAGTGGATGTCCATCGGCTGATATGATGATGATGATGATGATGATGATGATGATGATGATGATGATGATGATGATGATGATGATGATGATGATGATGATGATGAAAGTAGTTAAACATACAATGAGGTACGTCTGGCTGTCGCAAGCCTTAATACTATATTGGCAAGTAATCAAATATTGCTTAGCATATACAACCTTGAACTTGATAAATGATCCCTGAACATAATACGATTAGAGCAGCTCGAACTTTGAACCCTGTTAATATAATAGGGGTCAAAGTACTTGCCAGTATAGACACTAGAATCAATCAAGTGTTAGAAGAAATATTTTGTATCTCCATAACTAAACGCAACTCATCGTTATACTAAAAGAATCGCCTCTTAGCTTTCGAGATATCTCGAAAATGAATCTTGAATCTTGAATCAAATACTTGAAAAATACATTAGTTTTTACTAAAGTCTTATTATACTTAGATATGTTTAATAAATAATGTTTTTCTTTTTTTTTCTATTTTTTTTTTAGCCCTTGACTGCAACCTCATCAGATGTTAAGTGACGATGCAGTCTAAGCAGGCTTACCTGGTAAGAGTTAGGTTAGTAGGTTAACTTAGTTAATAAAGAGGTAAGAGGTAAAGTTTATTCGGACGGATTCTGTGTGGTATCGTATCGGAACGCTAAATCACTTGGCTTTACGTCTTCGCCGGTAACTAGCCAACGTTATTATTTATACTAATATTATAAAGAGATAAAGTTTGTGGTGTTGTAGGGGGTAATCTCTGGATCCAATAAACCGATTTTGAAAATCATTTTACCTCTTAAAAGCCACGTTATTTGTTAGTGTCATAGGCTATTTTTATCATCCATCACGGGTACAGGAACGGCCTAGGTCGGCTTGTAATCTATATAGTTTTTGTTTATTCTTTACAAGTTAGCCCTTGACTACCCTCTCACCTGATGGTAAGTGATGATGCAATCTAAGGTGGAAGCGGGCTAACATGTTCGGAGGAGGATGAAAATCCACACCCCTTTCGGTTTCTACACGACATTGTACCGGATCGCTAAATCGCTTGGCGGTACGTCTTTGCCGGTAGGGTGGTAACTAGCCACGGCTGAAGCCTCCCACCAGCCAGACCTGGACCAATTAAGAAAATCTCAATCGGCCCAGCCGAGGATCGAACTCAGGACCTCCGTCTTGTAAAATCCACCGCGCATACCACTGAGGCCGTCAGACTAACTCAAGTAACTCGAATAACTTCAATATAAATCAATAATATTCTATCTATGGATTGAAACAACACACTGTCTAAGTTACGAGATAGAAATTGTAGCGTCTTAAACATTCCTACACATTAATCAGATTAGACAAGCGAAATACTAGAGTATTGTTGCTGGCACTTGATTTGCATATGCGTTAAGTTTATGCATGTACTGTTTCTCTCGTTAATGTAGGTACAGTTAACAATAACAAAGGCTTGTTCTGAAGCTGATGACGTTAGTCTTGTGTCTCCAATTTGAATATTATAAGATTAACGACATATAGGTTTAATATAACACGTCTTTGTATAAGACCAAAGGTTCAGTCGATCACAATTTCAACGAGAATGAATAGAAATAGCAATCTATCTATATATATAAAAATGAATTACTGTTCGTTAGTCTCGCTAAAACTCGAGAACGGCTGAACGGATGTATCTTATCTTGGTCTTGAAATGTTCGTGGAGGTATAGGGAAGGTTTAAAAGGTGAGAAAAATTAGAATAATTACTGGGAAAACCATAAAAACAACCCTTTTCTATTTCCCATACAAACGTTTAAGAGACAAGGGGTAGAGTATGGTAGGAGTAGAGTAGTGTAGAGTAGGGATAGGGAAGAAGTGCACATAAGTCAAAGCGAAGCTTGACCGGGTCCACTAGTAAACAATAATTATGAGATATATTGTTCTAATTACTGTTGGTAAACGATGTTGATAACGATTGGTTAATTTGATTTATTTTTAATAGTGATCGTTTAATGAAACTCACATTTTTGTGAGTGATTAAAGCTGATTTTTATACTCGTGTAAAGAACAGATTAATGTCCAAATTAATTTTATTTCTATTAGGCATAGTTAAGCAATTGATTACCTTAACGTATATATCTCGAACATAGCTTGACGTATAAAATTGAAATTTGGTAGGGAGGTAGTTCATAGTAGACGCCCGGTAAGAACGGGTTTTGCTAAATCAAGAAGGTCTAAAGAGCGGACGAAGTCGTGGTTGTTCTATAGTTTCCAATAATGTTTTTATGTTGCTTAGAAACCATATTTCCCATAAAACATATTGTATCTGTTTGGCTATCGAAATTCCGCGTGGAATTCAGCTTTTACAAATCTCGCGGGAACCGTGGATTTTTCCGGGATGAAAATTAGTCTATGTGTTAATCCAGGGTAAAATCTATTTCCATTCTAAATTTCAGCCAAATCGCTTCAGTAGCCGCAGCGTAAAATAGGAACAAACATACTTACACACTTACACAAAACCTTTCGCCTTTATAATATTAGTTGGATAATTTCGAAAGCCAAAAAGTCAATTCATTCTCTTGTTATGAAGACAAAAGGAATGAAAATTAAAAATATTATGAAACATTTAAGCTTTTATGTTAAAAATTGAATAGACACACAATGGACCCACTGTGGAAATATAAAGATTAATGTTCCGCCCACGGCCCGCCCACGCAACTTGGAACCGAACTGACCTCATAAAAGACCCGCATTTTATACAAATAAATCTAGCTCACCATAATGTTCGCGGAAATGTGAAACCCCGCAGTGCGCATAGTGTATCAATGTCAATTTATCGACTGCCCTAAGCAAGGCACTAAACAATGTATTGTGTTCACGGGTGACACGAATTCTGAAGGTTCTTTTTGACGTAGTTTCATTCTATAAGTTTGTGGACTTTGAAAATTACTTTACCATTTGAAAGCCACGTTATTTGTTAGTATTTTATATTATACTAGCGGACGCCCGCGACTTCGTCCGCGTGGAATTTAGTTTTTCACAAATCCCTCAGAAACCATGGATTTTTCCGACATAAAAAGTAGTCTATGTGTTAATCTAGGCTATAATATATCTTAATACCAAATTTCAGTTAATTCGGTTCAGTAGTTGAGGCGTGAAAGAGTAGCAAACATTCATATCATCAAAATCATCAGTTTTCGCAAATCTCGGGAAACCATGGATTTTTTAGGATAAAAAGGAGCCTATGTGTTAATCCAGAGTAAAATCTATTTCCATTCCAATTAAATCGCTTCAGTAGTAGCGGCGTTTTAGAGTAACAAACATCCAAACATACATCCAAACATCCATACAAACTTTTTCGTTTATAATATTAGTAAGAAGGATTTTATCCCCGTATTCTCACTGAAACGGGAACTACGCGGATGAACCCACTGGGCATCTGTTAGTGTGGTATTAAACTAAAAATATTTTCACTATTTTTTATTTCGGATAATTAATTAAATCAGATTCAAACTAATACTTTCATAAATGCAAATGTTATACCAATTAGTTTGTTATTGCATTATTAAAATTTACTAAATTATTATTATTAGGGCGAAATTCACTTAGCGAAATTAAATTAAATAAACTTAATAAATTATTACTATACTAGCGGACGCCCGCAACTTTGTCCGCGTGAAACCCTACTACTATCCTACCCTAACACGCGACGGAAGTTTAAAAATGGAGTAACTTCTCCCGTTTTCCCAACATTTCCCATCACTGCTCTGCTCTTATTGATCGTAGCGTGATGAAAAGTATACTATAACCTGCCCAGGAGTATGAAGAATAATTGTACCAAGTTTCGTTAAAATCCGTCGAGAAGTTTTTGTTTCTATAACGAACATACTGACAGACAGACAGACAGAAAGACAGACAAAAAATTTACAGATTGCATTTTTGGCATCAGTATCGTTTTCTGATAGTTATTTTGAAAACATGTTTCATGTACAGAATTGACCTCTCTACAGATTTATTATAAGTATAGAAGATGGGCGGAATTCACAAATTATAAGCTGTCAGTAGAAAAGCATCTGAAAAGTTTTGACGGAAATAATTCTGTTGCATTCTATCCGTATATTTCTGGATAACATTTGATCGGCTATATCAGAAAGTTGCCAGTTTTCATCAAACAGTATCGACGTATGAGGATTTCAATAAAACCAATAAGAATTTATGCATACTACATATTTTACTTTTAATAGTTTATTGCAAAGTCATATTAGAGTATTTTATCTTTAAAATAAATATAATCTCGATATTTATATATATGCATATTCAATGGATTGCAGTTCACATAATTATGTTAAATTGCACCACCTAACCTATCCTGATGAGGACCTTGTATTTTCTAAAATTTGAACTTATAATACATAGCCTAGTTAAAGCCATGTGCATGGCACTGTTATTGAGATATTGTAAATAATTGAATCTTTAATTATTAATTCTTACCCAAGTATTTATTTGATCCAGGCTTGCCTCGATCAGTAACTAAATGGTCTCCTGTAATTACCTGCGAAAGAAATAAAATAAATGATATTAAAATTTCGGGCGTCGTTGGATTATGGAAATCCTATTCAAAGATTGTAATATAGAGGGCCATTTACGTTCTCAAGTCGCTGAAATATATCGTCACCTAGGGAATCCTAAAGGTACTAATGTTATAAGAATGATGGCCCTCGAATAAAACGTTTTACCGAGGGACACGACGTGTCTACTATATTAAATAACAGATAAAATTTCGTTTTAACGGAAGCCTTGATTTTTCTATTCTTTAGACTCGCTCTCGCTCGCTCGATAACATAACTGTATAATTATAAGAACTACAAATTGCAACTGAAACAATGGGCGCTGCCTAATTGGCCGAGGCCAATAAGGCAGCGCCCTTGCCGAGCGTCTTTCACTTTCTTTCACTTCCAAATTCAAGTGACAAGTGACAATAGATGGACGAATAAATTTGAGGCGATGAAAATAAAAAAAAATACTTTAACTTTTAACTAGGTAATGGCAAAATGCTTTCCACTTAGTTTTTTAAGCACTTGTGCTTGTTTGTAGTAAATCTAATCTTAACTGTCAGAAAAGCAAGAGGAATATATTATTATCTTTTGACCACACCAAAAAAAAATGCCATTTCAAACACAACTGACGCTATGCTAATAGATTTTTCTGGGACAAGCCGAAAATGGACTGTTTTTAGTCAAGTGCGAGAACTTTAAATTCTTTGATATGTTATATATTTTAGTAAGTATCTTTATCAATTTGTCGAATTGTACAATACTTAACACTCAAACTGACATTGACATAGCTCAGCGAGTCGTGAAGCTGAAGTGGCAATCGGCAGGCCACATATAAGAGCCGATGGACGTTGGAGACTCGTGGTGCTGGATTGGCGACCCCATACCGGAAAGCGCAGTGTTGGTCGACCCCCCCTTGGTGGACCGAGGATATCAAGCGGGTTGCAGGGAGCCGCTGGATGCTGGCAGCTCGAGACCGTTGTGCTTGGAGGTCCATGCAAGAGGCCTATGTCCAGCAGTGGACGTCTATCGGTTGATATGGTAAGGTAATACTCAAAAATTTTGAAAATATAACGAAAATAATAAAGGGTGCATATTCCCAAGGTCCGGTTTTTTCATTAATTTTGGAAGATTGTTTTAATAAAAACAAAAAAAAATCCGTAATCCTTACACAAGTAACTAACATCAAACATTTGCGAATTCAGAGCGCGGCTGGCGCTTTGTTTTTGCTGTTAAAGCTTCACTTTGTTATCTGTCAAAAGTTTTGGGTTCCCAAACAATGGATTACCAACTGAGGTGTACGTACGGCCAACTTCGGTACAGATTCATATTGAACGGCGGGTGACATGAGATTACAATATAGTTTCTAGGTTTAATAGTCTGTAAGATTATCTTTAAAGACTAATTAGTAGCTTACGTTGGTTTTCAAGAGGTTCTTGACTTGATATAATCATGTATGGCAAAGGCATGTATACTGGCTTTCAATTAAAAAAATATTCACGTTTTTCAGTTCAAATTAAGAGGTCAATATTCATTAATATTTTCAGTTCAAATATATGTATACCTTTTCTGTTATGGGATTGCGAGGAAAACAAAAGAAGAGGACTAGATCGCATCTCTAAAACTCAATCTAACTAGGTATAAGCCCGTATAAGTCTTGGAGCTAGAGGTCACTGAACTTGAATTCAGCTAATTCTCATGTGCGTTTAAAATATTTAAAAAAAACTCGACAAATCTAGGAACCCGATGGCAACACTGAAACAAAAAGACTAACTCAAATGAACACAAAAAATTTATTTCATCATTATCGATTATTAAATAAAAACCAATTACTACCGCACGGTAGAAATTGGTTTTTATTTATATAGTTTAAACTTCAGTGCAATAAATTTGGCACAAAGTTGTTAAGTTTGTTACGGAATCTCTCCAAGTAAATAGAGTTTCCACTTCCTTCCAGTGTGAATCACTGGTAAATTGGCTGAGTTATTAGCGAAAATGTGTCAGCAGAAATTGATATATGAGAGAAGAATTTGTGTAAACATCAAAGATCGATCCCTGGCGACCTATTTAAAAGAGACTAATCAACACCAATACAAAGTAAGTCTCGTTTAAAAGTCACACTGTGGATCAAACGCCTCGTTTTATTAATACGCTGAGAGCGGGATTGAGTTTCTGATGGTATTTTTAATAAATGTGAACCATTTTGTGTTAATTACATTACTTTTATTGGATTAGTAACTAGCTGATGCCGCGCGGTTTCACCCGCGTGGTCCTCGTTCCCGTGGGAATACGAGGATATTAATAGCCTATGGTCTTCCTCGATAAATGGGCTATCTAACACTGAAAGATTTTTTCAAATCGGACCAGTAGTTCTTTTCTTTTTTTTTTGTTTTCTTTCGAAAACTTAAAATTAAAGTGTTAGTTTCTCTTACAATAACAGCATCAAAGGAGATGTCTTTTAATAACATCTGAGTAAAAAAAAACACGTATAAAACCAAACATTTCCTCTTAATCCTTGCACTAGAAGTGAAACAATCTAAAACTGGTTTGTTCTGAATCTAAATCACTAATAAAGTTGGGGTTAAAAACCAGTAATGTCTGTTCCAACGAGTTTCGCTTACGGTTGTGTCGTACAAAACAGTTAGTAACAATTTCCCCGATGGCCGCAGTTCATGCTATGTACAATTTAACCTATAATAAGTTTCTCGACCTGCTTGCTTCTAAAGAAAATGTTCTTGTGCAGTTGTTCTCAAGAAAATGAAGAAAAATTTGTTTTTAAAATTATTTGTAGAGCTCACAGTGCAAGCAAGCGCATTATTAAAGTATTATTAAAAGTTCGATAATAATAGTAATTTTGTTTCATAAAAAATACTATTGTGACAGTTTTTTAAATTGTTTGTTATTTATTCATAATAATATATATGAACACGATTTAGTTACCAATTTAAATAAATGAAATGTTTTCAACTCTAATTTAATATTAATCTGTACTTAATACTGTAAAGCTGAAGAGTTTGTTTGTTTGGTTGAAAGTGCTAGTTTCAAGAACTACTATAAGCTTATAACTACTAAAAGCTTATAATTATGCAATATAACATCTTGCTACGACCAATAAAATGGGAGCATCAATTAATGAGTCAAAATGGGTAAAAATATTCCTTTTTGAGAACTTTTTTGTTTTCCTAAACATCATATTAATCGTTATCCCAATTAGTACATATACTTCGTTAGAGGACACAATTTACAATAGTTTTGAAATAACAAAATTATGACCAAATACCTAACCACAGATATCGTGCACATGCTTTCAAAGTTTTCAATTAAAAGCAATGAAGTATGAGATAAAATAATAGTGAAATAAAACCAATAGAAAATGATCATATTTCTTTAAGAGAACGTCATATGAATACAAGGCGACGAAACACGTCAATACGACTCGGGATAACTTCAATATCGTAAAAACCCGAAGCCTTAGTAATGGAAAGTCGTCTCAGTAAACATGCAGGCATGATATAGGTGAGCACTGAGCAAGTGATGTATTACATGTGAAAGTTTCTGACAATATTCTTGCAAAAGTGATTTACTTATGATAATTTTTTGCTATTTACTTTTCATGCTAGTGAGTTTGTTATTGTAGACTTCGACTTAGTAAACCTTAGCCTTTTATTATTTATTCTGTGTTCTGTGATATAGCTTGCAATGCATTGCGAATTACAAAAGCCGTTTTAAAAAGAAAATATTAGATAACATGCGAACGCCCGCGACTTCAACCGCCCATAGACCTCTCTAATCTAGCCCTCTCGCAAAATCCATTCTTAGTAGACGAAGTTTTAAAGTAGGAGTGTGTAGGAGTGAGTTTTAAAGTAAACGAAAATGCGAAAAAAATCGGTAATGAAAATTTAAATTTCACGCGGACCAAGTCCCGGGCTTCCCCTAGTTAGTAATTTATAGGTCTTTAAAAGTTTTTTAATAATACCCGCAGATCTTGTATCTATCCTATAATAACTGTACTCTATATTATGAAATAGGTACACGAGTGATACTTTACTTGCAAATGCTTCTGACAATGTAAAAGCGAAAACGATTTGCGTATGATAATGTAATACAGAGCTGTGTTGTTCTATTTGTTTGTGGTGTACTCCTATCTATAGTATTGCAAATGGAGAGGATTATCTCCGGTTATGTAAATTAAAGTAAAGCAATGGAAAATATGATATTTTCATTACGAATTTGTTTGTATTGTTGTCGTTTTAATTCATATTTCACAGGAAATACAAAGGACGAATCATACCATAAATAGATTTGTGTGTAAATGTGAAATTGTGAATATTCTCGAATATGGCGCACTTCTACCTACTCAGAGGCACAATTATCCGCCCACTTTAAACACTCGCGACATATTAAAGGCGTATAATTGTGCCTTTGGTATACTTTGTGATAAGACATATTATACTTGTTGATAAGGAATGTGATTTGGAACTAAGACCGATGCTACTGAGAATTTCTTGGAAGAAAGAAAAGCAAGCCGTATACTTGGGTGATTGAAGCTCTGAACCTTTGAACTTTTGAAACCTGATACCTTCCAAAGCTACCACGGGTTAAACTCCAAAGTTGATATACTTAACTGTCCTACCTAGCATGAACTACCGAACTTTCAGCTTTTTACACTCACGATCTCAATCTATAGAGCTAATTATCCAGAAACTTAGCAATTCATTATCTTTTTTAACTTACTATGGGTAGAGCTAGGTGTTTCTTGCGGATATATCTCCTTGGCGGAGATTTAAAGCTTCACCCATCCCATACTCATTATGCTGCTCCAATGCTGGCGGGTCAATCAACACCACTAAAGGGTAAGAAGGTACCTACATAGATATATTTGTCTTCCGATTTCAAATACGATCATCATCGTCATCAGCCGATGGACGTTCACTGTAGGACATAGGCCTTTGGTAAGGACTTTCAAACATTATAATCCTGAGCCGCCTGCATCCAGCGAATCCTTGCGACTCGCCTGATGTCGTCACTCCACCTGGTGGGAGATCGTCCAACACTGCGCTTTTCAGTGCGGGGTTTCATTTCTAGCACACTGGGGACCCCAACGTCCATCAGCTCTTAGAACTATGTTCCCGGCCCATTGCCACTTCATCTTTGCGACTCGCTAAACTATGTCGGAAACTTCGGTTCTTCTGCGGATCTCCTGTTTTCTGATCCGGTCATGCAGAGATACTCCGAGCATTGCTCGTTCCATCGCCCGATGTGTGAGTCTCAGCCTTCTTATGAGGCCTATAGTTAGCGAGTCTTGGAGCCATTACTAACAACACGTTCTGTTCTAAGACTTCAAATACGATATTTTAATAAATAACCGTACGTATAATGGGAATGCTCTTCTCATTCGAATAGCGTTTTCGTTCAAAGAACGTAATCATGGTGTTAAGTATGCACAAGTGATTTCATCCGCTTCCTTTGAAGATATTCGCGAATTTCATTTCCTAAAGGTTACATTTTTTGCTTGTTCCCATATTAAATCAACAAGATACGGTTTGAACATGGTTCGATTAGCTGGTATTTGAGTAAGTTTCGATTGAGTGATCATTACGTCATATTTCAGTAATTTGATGATTTGTTCTTGCACATTCTCGCTTAACAATGTAAAATCTCCTTTTTTATTGTCTATCCGTATGGTTAGTATAGCTAGCTGTACTATATTATTAGGTATAGCATAATTTCATTTTCATAAAGTATCAATTGACGGGCCAAATATATAGCCTACCGTGTGGTGAATGAATAACCATCGCTTATAAACGATCTCACTTACACAAGCTGCTTAGTACTGGATCAATGTGTATGACCAAGAAATAATATAGGTAATTAAAAAAATTAAATTGTCTTGAATTAAAAAAATATTTAAATTAATTGTGCTTGCTTTTGTCTGAAAACATACAAAGCGTTACAATATATTTTTTATACATTTAATACAAGTACACAAATACCCTGATTCCATAAATTTATGAATATTACAGGACTAGCTGACGCCACGCGGTTCTACCCACGTGGTTCCCGTTCCCGTAGGAATACGTGGATCATATATAGCCTATAGCCTTCCTCGATTAATGGGCTATCTAACACTGAAATAATTATTCAAATCGGACTAGTAGTTCCAGAGATTAGCGTGTTCAAACAAACTCTTCAGCCTTATAATATTAGTTTAGATTATATGATAAATTCTTATTAATTACACTGCACTGTACGTCTCATGCAGTTTGTAGGAGCACGGGTAATTACTCATACACGCCGTTGTTCTACAATATTCTCCGTTGATTTAAATCATATGCAAATAATAATTTTACGTTGAATTTATCCACAATTAATTATTCTGTTTGTGCTGCTATAATATAACGTACAATTTATTTAATTTAGGGAAATTAGACAAAAATACAGAATAAGTACGATAGTTTAGAATCTAGCCAAGTCGTTTTTTGTCCAATTGGCAAATAACTATTTAATTGTCAAATGACAATGGATTAATACAAAATTGCTTTAAGTATTAAATATAGCACGAAAATATTTACCGTAAAAAAATATCTTACGCTATATATTTAGATTATCTTTTTTTAGACCTCCACATTGAATTGGAACATTGATGATCGACTTTACTTTAACTTTATAAAATCTCATGTAATAGTCATAACACTTTTTATATTGACTTACCTATAAAAGATAATTATCAAATCGTAAAAGCAATTAAATCTTTTTAACTTTGACTTCTGATTTATTTCATGCATAGTAAACCAGTAAATAGCTTTATGCCGTATTTTATTTAGCCGTGATAGCCCAGTGGATATGACCTTTGCCTCCGATTCCGAAGGGTGTGGTTTCGAATTCGGTCCGGGGCATGCACCTCCAACTTTTCAGTTGTGTGCATTTTAAGAAATTAAATATCACGTGTCTCAAGCGGTGAAGGAAAACATCGTGAGGAAACCTGCATACCAGAGAATTTTCTTAATTCTCTGCGTGTGTGAAGTCTGCCAATCATTGAGCCAGCGTGGTGGACTATTGGCCTTGCCCCTCTCATTCTGAGAGGAGACTCTGTCTCCTCTCTGAGTCTGAGCCGAATATGGGTTGATAACAAACGAAATAGTTATAATACATATGGGAAAATTAAAAATTCATTAGCATTGCGAACAAATTGCCTTCTTTTTGCCAAATTTTCGGCCGCGATAAAGTGTCGGAAAATAGGACAAGTACCAAAATTTGGGGAGAGCTGCCAAGATGTGTAACAATACCGTCTTTATGTTCGAATATGCAGTTTTTAGGGGTAAGAGTTCCGTTGTAAATGTGTCGTTATATCTCAAAAATAATATGCCCTTTATCTACAGTATCTGATATTTTAATTAAAAAGACAATGCAATTATTGTTCACTACTTTATAGCTAACAAAAATCTTTAGTTATAGGAGGAATCTTTTAATCAATTGAACCGATTTTTCTATTAGAAGGCCACGTTATTTGTGAGTATCATAGGATATATTATATTATCCCCACATACTCACGGTAACGGGAACTACGTGGGTGAAACCGTGGGATGTCGACTAGTAGTAAGAGATGAAAACCTAGATTACTGGTCGTGATGAACGTATATAATTACGAGTAGGATTATTCAAATTCAGAATCCAAAAATTCAAAATTCATTTATTTCAAGTAGGCTCAATTTACAAGCACTTTTAATAAGTCAGTTGACTATTTGTAAAGACTCTACCACCGATTCAGAAGGCAGGTTCTGCTGAGAAGAAACCGGCCTGAAACTCAACAGTTGGTCTTTAAAAAAAATCACCCAGTTATTATAATTTATGACAACATTACTATTTCTTTTAGTTTTACTTCTTGTTTGAAGGTGAAAGCTGATCCAATGGCCTCCAAGCGCCTTTATCATTAAGTTTACCTCGACTAAGTAAATGTTTTTTAACACATTGCTTAAAGCTATGCATTGGCAGGTCCATCACACTCTTGGGGATCTTGTTATAGAAGAGCACATCTAAACCTCCAAAAGATTTTTTACTCTTTTGAGACGATACGCAGAAATAACTAACTTATGCCTGTGTCTAGTAAGACGTGGGTTTAAATCCCCTAAAGATTAGAAACGTAAATATATTTAGCTATCTATATTGTCTATCCATTTTATCAGAATTTTTTATCCCCGTACTCTTTACGCGAACGGAGATTACGCGGGTGAAAACACTCGCTCAAAATGAATTCATCTTGTAAAATAGGACATTAAGTAGGTAACCTCTAATAAGAATCCTTTGGAGTTACAATAAAAGTCTTAAAACTGATAAATATCTGTGGGTATAAAAATACGCGCAATAAAAAATAAATGTGAATACTAAAAAAAATAATTTGGCTCTGGCAAAAACCGCCATAGACCAATTCTAAAGATAAGCCAGGCCTGAATATTTTTCTTATCTGGATTATCAATTGTAAGATCTGGGTGACCCTTGAGTCAGATTAAAGAAAAGGAAAATTTTAATGAATGTAAGAAGTAGGTATTGAGGACAAAACAGGGCAAAAATATTAAATTTTATACACGAGAATTTTTATTAAATATTAGAACGTAGTTTTTGCTACTAAAAATAGCACAGTATCACTGGTATGACATCAATTTGGATTCATGAGTGTTCTCAGTGTACACAATATTATGTTGCTAATGTACATATCTACAAGAAAAAAATTAAACAAGGTAATTTAAAAAAAACGTCATCATCATCAGCCCATGGACGTCCACTAGCTGGACATTGGCCTTATGCATGGACTTACAAACAAAATGGTCTCGAGCCGCCAGCATCCAGCGGCGACCTGCAACCCGCTTGATATGTCTTCGGTCTACCTAGTGGGGGGTCGATCAACACTGCACCTTCCAGTGCGGGGTCATTGGTGTTCCAGATGGAATGGTGACTCCGCAACAAAAAAAATAAATGAGGTACTTAATAAAATTCCATAGCTTTAAGATTAGCCATTTTTTAATGAACAATATTTCATTTTTCTAAGTGAAATAGCGTTATGATAGAAATGAGTGAACAAAGATTATAAATAATATATTCCTAGACACTTTAAATAAGTTTAAAGTAAAAAAAATACTTACTTCTACTATTTAATTTATTTAATCGGTGAAGGAAAACATTGTGAGGGAACCTGCACACCAGAGAATTTCTTAATTCTCTGCGTGTGTGAAGTTTGCCAATCCGCATTGGGCCAGCGTGGTGGACTATTGGCCTAACCCGTCTCATTCTGAGAGGAGACTCGAGCTCAGCAGTGAGCCGTATATGGGTTGATAACGACGTCTATTTAATTGCACCGTTGAGGTACAAGTACTGAGGTTTACTTTCTAAGAAAATTTTCTGGAAAAATTCTGACTGGTAGTGGAAAGTTGTTGGTATTATAACCCCCGTGCGTCGGAGAGCACATAAAGCCGATGATCCCGATCAGAAAGAGTTTAACATTATTACACTAAGCCCACCTATTAGCATCCCCCTTAAACAGATAATTATGAATTACTTTTCTAGGTCAGATATGATTACAAGTTATATACTTATAACATACTGCAAAGAAACATCTTTCATAGAATATTTGAGTAGCTCAAGTTTATATTATACCTAATACGTTTATTTGCGGCAGTTACCTTGACACTGTGCGATGGTTTATGGATATATAAAAACACTTTTTAAGGCTCTTCGGGGAGATAAAGTCAGTATAGTAAATTCAGATTTTTACTGCTGGAATAAAATGTGTGGCTGTGAAGTTTATCATACAAATATTTTCACAACTTTCCTCTCTATTTCAACACTTTACTGACAGTGTTTGGGGGTTTTTGTCTATTTGGATTTCTCTTTTAACAACAATCATATTTCTAATGCACATATATACACGTATACACACATATACACGTCAAGACATATTATCTTAGTCACTAGTGACATATTATTTTATTAGAATATTTATAAGAATATTTAGAATATTTATTTTATGATATTTATAATTATTATATAATTTGTCTATTATGGTTTATGTATTAGAGTGTAGTTATTTGTATGTATGTATTATGTACATTATTATTACGTACACACCACCTACAGTTATCTTAATAAGTTTCTAAG
Organism: Bicyclus anynana; assembly: GCF_947172395.1. Classification (NCBI taxonomy): domain Eukaryota; kingdom Metazoa; phylum Arthropoda; class Insecta; order Lepidoptera; family Nymphalidae; genus Bicyclus; species Bicyclus anynana. The sequence goes on from NC_069084.1 coordinate 5,600,714, forward strand.
CCTAAGGTTGCCTGAAAGAGATCGCTACTAAGCGATAAGCCCGCCTTTTGTATTCTACTTTTTCTTGTTTCTGTTTTGCTTGTTTTCTTTTATTTATTGTGGTGTACAAATAAAGAGTATTAAATAAATCAATAAAATAAATATATCTTAATGGTACACAGTACACACTCAGTAAAGTATGTAACTTTATAAGTATGTAAATATGATTAACTAGTAAGCTAGCATTGCATTGCTAGCAACATCCAAGCGTCTTGGATCAATAGTTTGATACAGGCAGTATTTCTTATTAAATGACAAACGTGAGACTGCGATCTCACGTGGTATTAAGTGACGATGCAGTTTAAGAGGGCGGGCTAACTTGGTTAAGCAAGTTTCTTCTATCCATACACAATGATGTTAAATACTGTTAGATGTGTTACTAGGTCATGAAAAATGAGGCGCTGAAAAGAGATTATTCGGATCACTTTTTGCGGCGATTTTGTATGAACGTAACTGATCTATAGTATAAAATTATCATTGCCCATACATACCTCATAGTTTTCATGCAGCATCGTACAGAAACGTTGGGTGGTTTTGAGGGTAGGGTGGTAACTAGTGACGACCGATGCCTATCTCCAGACCAGATCTGAGCCTTTTTACAAAATGTAAAATCCCAAACGAACCGAGCTAGGAATCGAATCTAGGACCGATCTATTGAGAACTGCACTACCAACTGCACCAGAGACGTCAAACACTTAGAAAGCATGATATAAATGGAGGATGCTCCGGTTTCGGGGTGAAACGTACGTAGAGAGTATTTTGTCGGACCTGGGTGACGTTGTCGCATGGGTTCGCCGAATTTTCGCGGATGATAGCAAAATAAATAAATCATTATATAATCATGATGAACTTCCGCAAAGTAACGCCTGTTTCTATCCAATACCAGAGACGTCGTCAAAATTCTTGAAACGGCGTACTTTGAGAAGCCCTGGAGCCCTAACCATCGTATAACTTGACCACGTTGCTTGGGCACTCAAATGCACCGCAACGGAAGAGCTAGATGTATTTAAATTTTTAAATAAAATTTTGAATTTGAGAAACATTGTTTAAAGTCTAAACTATTATTGTAAAGAGGTATTTTTTGTTCGTTATATGATTTAACTTGGAAACTACTCCACTTATTCATATAAAAATCTTTCAGCAAAAGAAGGCTATATCTTCACAGTCAAACAGGCTATATTTTATCCAACGGGAACGGTAATAGATAATATAGAAATACCTGAATTCAACAGGAATTCCCCAGTATTATACGACCACAGTATCGTGTCGCACGTTTCATATTTTAGATTTAACGGATATTATTAACTACGCGTCATAAAATACATGAAATGTATATCCGATATCGTTGTGAATAATATAAAGGCAGGGATGGAGAATAAAATATCATACATTTTATGTGCCTACAGAGTTTTGTAACTTTTTTACCGTTGAGCCCTCCAGGATTATAACTTTCATGCCTCTTTCATTATACGAGTAACATATGGCGATATTTACTCTTTAACTTTTCTTCTAGGACTTTAATTTTAGGAGATGTAATTTAGTGAACAATAATGGTAGACTAGTAACCAAAGACAATCAGTAGGGTTGGGAAGTTTATCACTCGGTTCGTAACGATACTTGAAATATATAACATACGAGTAATAATATAACAGAAATATCACCGTTACTATGCGTTACCTAATTAGTATTGTTAGTAACACTATAATCTGTTCTAATATTTTAAAGCTGAAGAGTTTGTTTGTTTTTTTGAACGCGCTAATTTCTGGAACTACTGGTCCGATTTGCAAAATTCTTTCAGTGTTGGATAGCCCATTTATCCAGGAAGGCTATAGGCACGTACATATACATTATCCACGTATTCCTACGGGAACGGGAACCACGCGGGTGAAACCGCGCGGCATCAGCTAGTCTGTAGTAATATTATAAAGAGGTAAAGTTTGTGTTATTCTATATATCTATTGAAGTACTGAATTGATTGATTTTTTTTTTACTTTTAGAAAGACACGTTAATTGTTAACGCTAAACATATCATCATCAACATATTCTCACAGGAACGGGTTTTAACAACAAGTTTCATTTCATATTTTAGTTCCTCTAGTTTTACTTTCAGCCTAACATGAGGCAAGTCTGACTATTCCAGTCTCTCGCTCTATTACAAAGAGCATTAATTTGCAGAGCACGCACGCTGACAGCGTGTGCTACTCGTACGTTGCACAGCTCTGCCCCTGTCGCAGACACAGGTGTTAAGCCTTGTACCTACCTGCCCTGCTAATAATAATTAAGACCTCTTTGCGCATTCGACTCCTGCGTTGTTACATCTGGCCCATACTTCTATACGGATGTGAAGCCTGGACAGTAAAAGAGGACATCAGAAAACGTATAGAAGCGTTCGAAATGTGGGCGTTTAGACGCATGCTGGCTATCAGCTGGACTCCCAAAGTGACGAATGCCGAAGTTCTAAGATGCGTCAATCAAAAGCGTGAACTTTTACAGACCGTCAAGACGAGAAAAGTCGCGTATCTTAGGCACGTTGTTCGACACGAGAGATACGAGCTTCTGCAGCTCATCTAAATGGGAAAGGTTGCTGGTAGAAGAGGCGTTGGTCGCAGGAAGAAGTCTTGGCTGTAAACATCAGAGAGTGAACCGGGATCGCGAGCGCCGCACAATTATTTCGCTTCGCAAAGGATGGAGACGAGTTCTAGTAACTGACTGCCAACCTTCGCTAGTCCGACTAAGTAGCCTAAGAAGCAGAAGAAGACCTACTCTGTATTGTTCTTAATTATCAACCCATTAAAATTAAAATAATTTTTGACGGCCTCCGTGGCGTAGTGGTATGCGCGGTGAATTTACGAAACAGAGGTCCTGGGTTTGATCCCCGACTGGGCTGACTAAGCCCGCATTGGAACAGTTTGACGAGTCTAAGCTCCATGTACCCTCTCCTGTAAGGAAGGAGGCCTGGCCCTGTAATGACCTGTGAAATGATAATAATGCTGATAATGAAATGAATATATTAAATTGGCTCGCTAGCCGATGTGGCTACGGGTCGTGATGTTCAAAGTTTGAGTCCCTTGTCGGGATATGGGTTGTTGGATTTCGTTTTCTATTCTTAAATTCTCAGAAGCAGCCCTTAGTTGGATTTTTTATTTTTATTTAAAGGCAAGTTAGCCTTTGACTGCAATCTCACCTAATGTCAAGTGACGATGCCGTCTCAGAGCGAAGCGGACTTTCTTTGGAGACGTACAAAGTGTATTCTACATAGGAATGATTTATTGAAATAGTCGATTACATTTCCTAAGTAAGACGATGAAGATTCTATCGCATTTTTTTCTGGTAGGGTGGTAAAGGGAAAGCAAATAGAAAAAATCCAATAATTCGCAATCGGCGAGTTCGGAAATGAATGACCCTCGGAACATCCCATACATTAGTAACAAAACTGCCGCTGAGAAAGTGTTCTTGTTTCACCAGATCCATTGTAACCGAATACTTCAATGCCCCGCTTAAGTGCCAACAATATTTCACCAGTTTGGTCATTAAATAGGCCGGGAGAAGATAAATAAGCGCCCAAAACAAACACGTCAGACAAATGACGCGGATCCTGGGGGATGTTTTTGGAAAACAGCACTTGTTTGGATAAGTTTTAGCGTTAGCTGATGAGGAAAACTATGGAGAGGGCTACTTTGGACATTAGAGATGTGTGTGAAACAGTACATGCCACAGACGAAGTTTTTCACTATAGAAACTATAGAAAATGGGTTCTAGGAACTTTATATTATCACTAGCAGGTGCCCGCGACTTCGTCCGCGTGAAAATCGATGTACATTTTCGACGCCGTCGCCCCTTCTATTTATATTTTCGTATGTTTTATATATAAAAATTATAAAATCACAGCCCCGGCCGAAGGCCGGTGTACAATAATGTGCGCGTTTTTTGTGCTTGGGTAAAATGCAAAGTCGTAGCCATCGTCGCAGGCCCTATCCAGCCCCCGGCCGACGGCCGGCGTGCAATTAATTGTGTCTGCGTTAAGTGCCCAGCCGTAGCCACGGTCGAAGACCCTATCACAAACTCCCGGACGAAAGAGGGTGCACAACAAAGTACGTACTTTTTTGTGCTTGGGTAAAATGCCCAGCCGTAGCCACGGTCGGAGGCTGCATCACAAACTTCCGGCCGAAGGCCGGGCCACAATACAGTGCGCGGCCGAAGTCCGCGCGTCCCGTATTTTGTGCTTGGGCAAAATGCCCAGCCGAAGTCACGGTCGGAGGCTGTATTACAAACTCCCGGCCGAAGGCCGGGTCACAATACAGTGCGCGGCCGAAGACCGCACGTTCCGTTTTTTGTGCATCGGTAAAATGCCCAGCCGTAGTCACGGTCGAAGGGTCTATCACAAACTCCCGGCCGAAGGCTGGGTTACAATACAGTGCGCGGCCGAAGGCTACGCGTTCCGTTTTTCGTGCTTGGGTCTACGCGTTCCGTTTTTCGTGCTTGGGTAAAATGCCCAGCCGTAGTCACGGTCGAAGGCTGTATCATTAACTCCCGGCCGAAGGCCGGGCCACAATACAGTGCGCGGTCAAAGGCTACGCGTTCCGTTTTTCGTGCTTAGGTAAAATGCCCAGCCGTAGTCACGGTCGAAGGCTGTATCATAAACTCCCGGCCGAAGGCCGGGCTACAATACAGTGCGCGAAGGCTCTATCACAAACTCCCAGCCGAAGGCCGGGCTACAATACGGTGAGCGGCCGAAGGCCGCGCGTTCCGTTTTCTGTGCATCGGAAAAATGCCCAGCCGTAGCTACTATCAGAGGCCATATTACAAATCCCCGGCCGAAGGCCGCGCTTTTTTTTGTTTGGATAAAATACCCAGCCGTAGTCACGGTCGAAGGCTGTATCATAAGCTCCCGGCCGAAGACCGGGCCACAATACAGTGCGCGGCCGAAGGCTACGCGTTCCGTTTTTCGTGCTTGGGTAAAATATGCCCAGCCGTAGTCACGGTCGAAGGCTGTATCATAAACTACAATACGGTGAGCGGCCGAAGGCCGCGCGTTCCGTTTTCTGTGCACCGGAAAAATGCCCAGCCGTAGCCACGATCAGAGGCCATATTACAAACCCCCGGCCGAAGGCCGCGCTTTTTTTTGCTTGGGCAAAATACCCAGCCGTAGTCAAGGTCGAAGGCTGTATCATACACTCCCGACCGAAGGCCACGCGTTCCGTTTTTTGTGTTTGGGTAAAATGCCCAGCCGTAGTTACGGTCGAAGGCTGTATCATAAACTCCCGGCTGAAGGCCGGGCTACAATACGGTGCGCGGCCGAAGGCCACGCGTTCCGTTTTTTGTGCATCGGAAAAATGCCCAGCCGTAGCCACGATCAGAGGCCATATTACAAACCCCCGACCGAAGGCCGCGCTTTTTTTTGTTTGGGTAAAATACCCAGCCGTAGTCACGGTCGAAGGCTGTATCATAAACTCCCGGCCGAAGGCCGTGCTACAATATAGTGCGCGAAGGCTCTATCACAAACTCCTGGCCGAAGGCTGGGCTACAGTACGGTTCCGCATTCCGTTTTCTGTGCATCGGAAAAATGCCCAGCCGTATCCACGATCAGAGGCCATATTACAAACCCCCGGCCGAAGGTCGCGCGTTCCATTTTTTGTGCTTGGGTAAAATGCCCAGCCGTAGTCACGGTCGAAGGGTTTATCACAAACTCCCGGCCGAAGGCTACGCGTTCCGTTTTTCGTGCTTGGGTAAAATGTCCAGCCGTAGTCACGATCGAAGGCTGTATCATAAACTCCCGGCCGCAGGCCGGGCTACAATACAGTGCGCGAAGGCTCTATCACAAACTCCCGGCCGAAGGCTACGCGTTCCGTTTTTCGTGCTTGGGTAAAATGCCCAGCCGTAGTTACGGTCGAAGGCTGTATCACAAACTCCCGGCCGAAGGCCGGGCTCCAATACGGTGCGCGGCCGAAGGTCACGCGTTCCGTTTTTTGTGCATCGGAAAAATGCCCAGCCGTAGCCACGATCAGAGGCCATATTACAACCCCCCAACCGAAGGCCGCGCTTTTTTTTGTTTGGGTAAAATACCCAGCCGTAGTCACGGTCAAAGACCCTATCACAAACTCCCGGCCAAATGCCGGTCTATAATAAAGTTTACGTACAAACTTTCAACCCCTATTTCACCCCCTTCTGATTTTATTTTCGCTATAAAAAGTATTCTATAACCTGCCCCGTATTATGTTCTCAAACCGTGCTAAGTTTCATTTGAATTCATTCAGTAGTTTCAGTGTGATGCCCGGTCAACAAAAAATAGGGACTGACAGACAAATAATCGAAAAAAAATGTTTTTGAATTCAGTACCGATTGTATAATGCCCTATGATAATTTTTTTTTTAAATTAATCAAAAAGTTCTGTAATTTGACCTGTTACAGTTTTATTATAAGTATATAGATAAGTATTTAATAGCTATTGCGCCAAATTCGTGCTCTTTTTATAGTAATAAATCTTGCATAACATTATACGATAAAAAAGTAGACAATGTGACTATTTAAACACAAAAAGGATTACTCAGTTTGAACCTGAACTTTTAAGTAGTTCCTGAGATTAGTTTCGCGCGTTCAACCAAATAAACAAACAAATTGGTCAGTTGAGTATAGAATATGTGCCTCAATATCGATATTACACAGTTTTAGTGGAAATCTCGTTTCTCCAAATAACGCCTGCGAATCAATTTGAGCAATCCGATTTTTTCAAGATAACTTTTTTCTATCTGACCGATTTTAATGAAACAAAGCCTATATGTTGCCCTGAACTTTGCTTAATCTATTTGTGAAATCCGCGTCAAAATCCGTTCAGCAGAACCAGAGAATAGCACGAACATACAGACAGAAGGACAGACAGACAGATAGACAGACAGACAGGCAAAAAAATATATTTTTGTATTCTATTGCTCATTTCTAATCGCCCTAACTTGATTTTAGTTAAATTTGGTCAAAGTATAGACATACTCTTTTATTATAGTATAGATAGATAGATAGATAGCTATATGCTGTCGCCACATTTTTTGTAGAAAATGATGTGTGCTGCGAGTGAATGACGCTGCTGTATTTGGCCTTGTACCTTGGCCTTTTGAATAGCAATGACAATGCTTGAGGGAATTAGCAGACTGTTGGGAAGGCGCCATGTACACCTTGGGTTACATTATTGGAGTTTTAGGAAGGATCCCTAATTTTTTTTAAATAAAATATAGCCTATAGCCTTCCTCGATAAATGGGCTATCTATCACTGAAAGAATTTTTCAAATCGGACCAGTAGATCCTGAGATTAGCGCGTTCAATCAAACAAACAAACAAACAAACAAACAAACTCTTCCGCTTTATAATATTAGTATAGATTATTTTTAAAGATTTTTCTAAAGACATGAATTTCTAGATCTGGAATTTCACAAAGAGATAATGATTTCTGGTTAAACATAACTGTAACTTTAGTAAACCACATTAACCTACAATTGGATCTACAAGGCGTAACTGCAGGGGGGAAATAGCTAATATATTTTAAAATGGAATTTAATTAATAAAAATGAAAAATAATCATAGCACTTTTATTTACCTTTTGTCCATTCTATTATAGATCAATGACGACATTTCAGATCAAACCTTGTATAGATACTTTGTCTATAGTACTCTGAAGGATAGATAATTATCACAAAGTCTATTGAACTTTCTTAAATCTATAATTTCAGCCTATTTTAACAGCCTACTCAACCAAAACTTTCCGTATAGAAGAGGCGATATCATTCTATAGTTACTTCAAAATTACCAGCTTATCTTTATATCGCTTAGATGATCTCTTTAATCTTTTTAATCTGTATTTCTGAGATCTGAAAAGAGCAAATAAATGAAAAATTGAAATAAAAATTCTGTGAATTATATTATTATGATTCTTTGTGAGTTGAACGTCTAGCGAAGCGAAGTCAATTGCCTTCATAATTTCTTCTTACATTTTTCAAGAGGCATATTATTATTTAATGTTGTTCTTGTTCGTGGAATCCGTTTTTAGAATAAGATTACACTTGAGTTTTAATGAATTGGAAATGAATAAGATTACAGATGAATTTCAGTCAAATAATTTGTCATTAAAAGTGTTTTTTTTTTTATTTGAGAATGATATTTTTGTTAGCAAGTTAGAGCTAGACTGTCACCTGCAAGCTAATTCACTATGTTTGACGTATACTAATTGAGATTCTATGTACCAAATGTCATCCGGTGTCTACTGGTGGATATTATTATAGTAGGTACATGACATTTCTCAATTGATTTGATGTTTTATTTAATAGGTTGATAATAAAAACCAAAATAGTGAATAGGCCAGCTAATGATGGGTCGCAATGCCGAATAAACACTATATAGGCCCTTATGAACAATATACAGAGTCATAAAGTACATGAAAATTCTTTATAACATACGTAAACTGTTTTTTTGTAATCATAACTTTTTACGTCTAGCGGTTTTCATTTCGAGATGTGAGATTAAAATTCATGTTATAAAAAAAATTAATAAAAAAATACAACCGACTTCAAAACCTTAAGACGTACCCACTACGCTAAAAAGTGAAAAATAACTTCATAATAATATTATGTTCGACCTGCTGATCAGTTTGAAGACGGTGCTAAGCCAGTGTCGTATTAATTTTAAGATACCGTTCAACTTGAGAACCTCCTCCTTTTTGAAGTCGGTTAAAAAATAAAAATACATATGCGCCAGAAATATTGTCAAAAATATCTAAAAAAAACCTGAGTGCCTATGAAAAGGCTTTTAAAATGACATATTTGTACCGAGGATCATATCGTTTGAATTCTTGGCAACTCTCCCCGAATTTTGCCCCTTGGCCTATTTTGCACAACTTTATCGCAGCTGGATTTTTTTTTGTAGAGGCAATTTGCACTCTTGCTAACGATTTTTTAACTAATTTTCTTTTACATCACAATATGTTGGAAAGTAAAAAATGAAAAATAATTTTATTTTGCTGCATTCATAGACGATTACAGAGCTCTTTATGACAGGTCTTCCAGGAAAGATGTTTTTTCTTTAATCGGAAAATACTGTGTTAGGTTCGGTTAGTGTTCTTGGTGTTGAGTATGGACTCTTACTCTTTACCGTTGAGGCCTTATATTTTCTTCTTAATCCTAATAAACCTACCGCTAAGCGATTTAGCGTTTCGGTTAGATGTCGTAAAGAAACCAAAAGAGGTGTTTTTTTTTTTATTATTTTTTTTTATTCTTTAAAAGTTAGCCCTTGACTCCAATCTCACCTGATGGTAAGTGATGATGCAATCTAAGATGGAAGCGGGCGAACTTGTTAGGAGGAGGATGAAAATCTGAGGATGAAAAAAATGCATATGCATATCGCGACCAACACACGATCAGTTTTATCGGATGTCAAGCCGTTAGCGCTCCAGGCATGTGAGTTTTTTGGATGGTGGGGGGCTAGCATTAAAGGGATGTTTTTAGAGCCTAATATTACTTACCTAATCAGTTAGGAGTATATTTTCATTATTATTCATATAATTTAATATTTTCAAGTCACTTCCGCTTATCTATACTAATCTATACTAATATTATAAAGCTGAAGAGTTTGTTTGTTTGTTTGTTTGATTGAACGCGCTAATCTTAGGAACTACTGGTCCGATTTTAAAAATTCTTTCATTGTTAGATAGCCCATTTATCGAGGAAGGCTATAGGCTATATTTTATCCCCGCATTCCTAAGGGAACGGGAACCATGCGGGTGAAACCGCGCGCGGTCAGCTAGTACGGAATAAATATTCATGATTTCTTCAAACAAAACAAATATTGTGTCGCAATATATCGTCACGTCAGATATGTCAAGATTGTTTTCGTGTTTTAAATCACAACTACAGAGTAACAAATTGGAGTGCTGAAAGTTGTTCAATTATTCAAAGAGGAGACATTTTGTACGTAACTCGTAGTCTGTTTCCATTGTTTTAGTCCGTCTTTAAATTTTGTGAAAACATCTCGAGATGTATGTCGATATTATTAGAATGATCTTGTTAGATTGGTAACGTGTCATAGATTTAAAGTTTTTATGCAATTTTATCTTTTATTATAATTTTAACATATTTTACTAGTATACGAAGAATATAAGAAGCTCGATAAATACATAAAGAGTACAAAATAAAATACATTTCATTGCTATTTTCTATAAAACAAAACTGAATTAGAATATGATACGAAAACTTCAAACAATTTTCAAAATTAATTTGAATGTTTGACTATCACTATCAAGTTTTACCGCAATTCCTAACCAACTAACATTAGTTAAAAATTGTGATAATTATCACTAATTTACCTATTTTTTCATAGAATCATCATCATCATCATCATCATCATCATCATCATCATCATCATCATTATTATCAACCCATATTCAGCTCACTGCTGAGCTCGAGTCTCCTCTCAGAATGAGAGGGGTTAGGCCATAATCCACCACGCTGGCCCAATGCGGATTGGCAGACTTCACACACGCAGAGAGTTAAGGAAACTCTCTGGTGTGCAGGTTTCCTCACGATGTTTTCCTTCACCGTATGGGACACGTGATAGTTTGATACGTTTTATAGAATACCGGTTAAACTGTGTCTAGCTAACGATAAATAAAAATGCAATTGCTCATAGTATATGTTACTTATTATTTTTCCGTTGTTGTTAGAGATTCTTTCTATTCATGTCACATTTAGCTAAACTGGAACATCCGTTGTATAACATAACATGTATCACGTAACATCGCATGATATTGTTACAATACAACATTGCGTGCGGACAGACGTATGTACCTATATATGTACATATTATGTAGGTACCTTAACAATATGTCCACTTAACATACATGATCGAATACATCCTTATATGTATTACTTAGACCTTGAACAAGTGTTGGTATTTTTAAATAAATATGAAGAGGTAATGTTTGTGGTGTTGTAGGGGGTAATATATGGATCTACTGAACCGATTTTAAAAATTCTTTTACCACTAGAAGTTTACGTTATATGTGAGTGTCAGAAGTCATATAATTAAACTGATATTCGCCGTTCCCGGAGAGTAAAATTGTAATAGCAAAAAGGTTATATTTCAGGAAAAATAAAAACCTAATGTTGGCGATTGTTGACAAAGTAATAGACTTCGATAAAAGGGAGAAAGATTGAATTTAAGATATATATTTTTTATAGCTTTTGTTAAGCTTTGACAAAAGAATAGATATAATAATAAAGCCATAAATTAAAAAATGAAACGTTACCGAAAATGAATCATCATTGTTTTCTCAATTTTGTTTTTTTTTTATTCTTTACAAGTTAGCCCTTGACTACAATCTCACCTGATTCTAAGTGATGGTGTAGTCTAAAATAGAAGCGGGCTAACTTGTTAGAAGGAGGATGAAAATCCACACCCCTTTTCGGTTTCTACACGACATCGTACCGCAACGCTAAATCGCTTGGCGGTACGTCTTTGTCGGTAGGGTGGTAACTAGCCACGGCCTCCCACCAGCCAGAACTGGATCAATTAAGAAGACGTCAATCGGCCAAGCTGAGGATCTAACCCAGAACCTCCGTCTTGTAAATCCACCGCGCATACACTGCGCCTCGGAGGCATTTCGTTTATATAATGTTTTCTGTGATAGTAGTATGATTTTGCCTACTTTAATTTGATCATTAATCTTTCTAAAATTGTATTCCAGAATTCCTTAAATTTGTTAATTTACATTAATCTTTTATTTGTTTTTTATTTTATTTATTATTCTACAAAAACATATTTAAGTTAAACCTAACCATGATGAACACAAACCACAGTTGGTTTTACTGTGCACTGGCTTTTATTATATACAATATTAAAAAAAAAAACAAAGAACAATCACTAGCGGGTAGTAAGATAAATTTTATACTGATACTCTATTATACTGACTTTATAAGCTTATATTACATAAGCCGAGTTGACTGAACGAGATTACAATTTTTGATATGGCTTCCCTTTACACGCCTCTTTTGAAACCAGTATGTTTCGCATATTCATATCTATTGTTACATGCCTATTGTATTATTTAATGGTGTTACCAACATTTGGTTAATTATAGCCTAATTAAATTATACTGTCAAATAAAATTTATACATTGACAATTTATAATTAAGAGCTACATACACCTTCTGTTTTATTTCGAAAGAGCCTTTATTTAATGACATTATATTGATGAATACAGCGCAGTTATTTGTAAATTTGTATATTATTTAGAATATTCGCTTTTGAGTTATGAGTTATTTTAATTGATTATTTTTACATTAAAAATTACCTTTACTATCAATATAATGATATAAGAGCTTATGGAGCCTAGACCCACCATGCTGTGATAATGCTTGATTATTCAATGGTCAATCAGGTGCTGACGATAATACCGACGAAGAAGCTTCCGACCCCATGCCTTGGGGATGCCGTGTAACACCACCAACTTCCTACTCCGAGATGAGAGTTTTTATTGAATATTTCTTAGATTAAAGAGCCGATGGACGTTGAGGTCCCAAGGTGGTGGAATGGCTACCCCGCACTAAAAAGCGCAGTGTTGGCCGACCCCCACCAGCTGGACTGACGACATCAAGCGAGTCACAGGGATCGCTAGATACAGGAGACTCAAGGAAGTCCCTACAAAACGCCTATGTCCTGCAGTGGATGTCCATCGGCTGATATGATGATGATAAAAGAAAGTATTTCAAAGCTCGACTCACGACCTTATGATCCAAGGCCACATAAACTAACTACTGGATCAATGAGACAGTTAAAAAATATTTAAAAAAAAAAATAACAATGTGGAAACAGGTACATCAAGTCTTCGCCTGAATTACACAACTTAGATTACTCAGTAAAAGCCGTCTAGATAGCACTTGTAAACGAGGATTATTGTGAAATGTTTACTGTTTAGACGTAAGTTTGTGAGTTCTGACTCCTCTTTCACTGTTTCATTGTCTATTGTTCATTGCTCAGTGAATGGGAGAGCGATATCGAGTTTAATACTTCAGTTTGAAAAGGATTTGATGAATTGAATGTAAGTAAGTACATATAAAGTAATATTATTATTAAGAGGTAAAGTTTGTGGTATTATAAAGGAAAATCTCTACATAACCGATTTTGAAAATTCTTTTACCGCTATAAAGTCACGTTATTTGTCAGTGTCAAAGGCTATATCTTATCTACCTATTCTTACAGCTATGGAAGGAGCTATGCTAGGAGTGTCTCTGCGTGATCGAAATCGCTAGAAATGCGGAGATCCGCAGTAGAACCAAAGTCACCGACATAGCTCAACGTGTCGCGAAGTTGAAGTGGCAATGGGCGGGGCACATAGTTCGAAGAGCCGAATTCACACACGCAGAGAATTTTATTGCTGCAAGGTAATTATTATGATTTTTAGATATAAGCTGGATTTATGTAGATATGTAGGATATGTGTCCTCAGCAAATAAATAATTGAATTGAATGTAGATCAAAAAGAAAAACTCTATTTATCCTACTATTTAGATACTATTATCATAAACGTGATATAAATGTTTTATATGAATTTACCCTTTCATCCAAAAACTATTGAATGAATTTGGCTGAAATTTGGAATGGACATAGATTATTATCTGGAATAATGCTAACTATATTTTTTGTTGGAAGAAATGGTTCTTGCGGAATTTGTAAAAAAACTGAATTTCACGCAGAGAAAGTCGCGGATTCAATCTAGTTTTTAATAAATTAATAGTAAAAATGGAAAAAACAAGAACATTCATACATATCACGATACTCCAGCCAATCACATTTATGTCATTAACAAAAATACTACATTTTGTGAAAACAGTTAAATAATAAGTAAAATTATCTGTATCGCCAAAATTTAATTGTTATCGCTCATTTTTCCTTAACTGAATCCAATAAGGAAGTCCACGAGGTTGAAGTTTATTAGTATAGAAAAAAAATCTAAAAAGGAAAAAAGTTATAAAAAAATCTAAAATAGATAAAATAAGTTACGCATACTATGAACCCTGCGTTTGAATTGCAGCGTGCTTGAGCCAATTTTCATTTAAAAACTCGAAATATAAACGCAATTCAACTCATTATCTTAATTACTATAATTCAAGTAGATATGCAATCCGTGCTGTGCAATCCTGATTTATAGTTGTTCTCCATTAAGGCTTTCATACGACAGGGTTAATTAATGGTTAACTGATCGCTAATCATCGGAATTGATGGAAATGTTCATAATTATAGTAATATTGTACTATGGATATAATGATTCTATTATTAATGTTATATTCATATTAAACTAACAGATCACCCCGCCTATTTTACATGGTAAATATTAGTAAAAGAATTTTCAAAATCCGTTATAGAATCTCACAAACTAACAAAGTTTACCTCTTTATAATATTAACTAGCTGACGCCGCGCGTTTTCACCAGCGTAGTTCCCGTTCCCGTAGGAATAAGGGGATAATATATAGCCTTCCTCGATTGGCTCTACTACTAACTAATATTTATTTAACTAAAAAATAAAAACTTTTCATGTTTTCATACAAAGTAATTCAAATAATTTCGACTATGCACACGCCCTTAATATTTTAATATTATTATTATAATTTTAATTTTATTTTATTATAATTGTAATATTATAAAGCTGAAGAGTTTGTTTGTTTGAACGCGCTAATCTCAGGAACTAGTGGTCTAATTTAAAAAAAAATTCAGTGTCTATGTAACACTGAATTTTTTTTCATTATCATTTATCGAGGAATGCTATAGGTTATATATTATTCCCGTATTCTTACGGGAACGGGAACCACACGGGTGAAACCGCGCGGCGTCAGCTAGTGTGATATAAACCAGTACGTCGAGGGAACGTACAACGTACATGTCAAGTGCTGTCAAAACATGAGGTGTGAGGCGCACGTAAAGCCGCGTTGACTAATGAATGCTAAAGAGGCTTGGGTGTGTGCCGACAGCGTTGACTGTTGACACATCACAGTTGATAACATCAATGAATAAATTCAAACTCAAAGTCGTTCATTTGAAGTAGGCTTCGTATTTTACAAGCACTTACGAAATGTAAGAAATCGTTTAATTATATAACGAATAGTTAAAAGATAATATATTTAATTGAATTTGCTTTATTTTAGTTCATTCGACAAATTTCGTACCATATTAACATAGCTTACCACTATAATTAGGTAATAGGTATAAGTCACAGGTATCGAGACTAGGAAAGGACTTGTGTTATAGATACCTGTGTTATCTATACTGTATAGACTATATCGTTATCAACCCATATTCGGCATTATGGCGGTAACCTCGTGAGCCAGATCAAGATACTTACGTTTTTTCTCCGTCCCAGCTCTCACAAGGTTCTCGTCATATGGAATTGTGATGTCCACCAAAACCACCCTCGACTGTGCCCGGTCCAGCACCACGATGTCGGGCTTATTCGCAAGAATAGTCCTGTCCGTGATGATGGACCGGTCCCAATAGAGCCGGACTCCGCCGCGCTCAAGCACTGGCACCGGTGTGTACTTGTAATAAGGCAAAGGTAGGCTATCACTAAAGGTAAGCGTGATAGCCCAGTGGATATGACCACTGCCTCAGATTCCGGAGGGTGTGGGTTCGAATCCGGTCGGGGCATGCACCTCCAACTTTTCAGTTGTGTGCATTTTAAGAAATTAAATATCACGTGTCTCAATCGGTGAAGGAAAACATCGTGAGGAAACCTGCATACCGGAGAATTATCTTAATTCTCTGCGTGTGTGAAGTCTGCCAATCCGCATTGGGCCAGCGTGGTGGACTATTGGCCTAAGCCCTCTCATTCTGAGAGGAGACTCGAGCTCAGCAGTGAGCCGAATATGGGTTGATGACAGGACAGGCTATCACTGCTCTCTTAAACATTTACGTAACATAAAAATATAGCATACCACTATATTTAACAGGTGTAAGTCACAGGTGTCAAGACTAGATAAGTTCATTAAATTGGTTTATTTTTATATTCCTAGAGAGACTTTAACTTGAGAAGAAAAAGTATAAAATTAATATTTTTTTAAAAACCCGTAATGTTGCCAAGTGAAAGCTACATTGAAAGATTTTGTGTGATTTTTGAATAAACATGGAAACATCTGATTTCATATTTATATGGAAGCAAACATGCCTGTAGAGAGTACTTACAGTAATAGCAAAGTAAACATACGCGTTACGTAATGTAAAATACGAGAACGAGCTTTATTACGGAAAGTAACCCATAGGTTAGAGCTTTTTACTGTTTTATCCTTCAAGAGAATTCTTAGGGTTAGCACACATTATGTTCGCTCAATTTCAATAAACCATAGAAATAGATGAAAAATCTATGAGTCCAAAAAAATCGAAAGTGCGTTTGTGAGTTTCATTCCATTTAATCTCCAAATTATCACAAATTATCCTATTAATATTATAAACGCGAAAGTTAATATGGATGTTTGTTGTTCTTTAACGCCGCTACTACTGAACCGATTTGGTTGAAATTTGGAATGGAAATAGACTTTACTCTGGATTAACACATAGGCTACTTTTCGTTCCGGAAAAATCTATGGCTTCTGAGGGATTTGTGAAAAACTAAATTTCACGTGAACGAAGTCCGCTAGTGTATAAAAAAAACATTATGTAAACTAATATTTTGTCACATTAGTTCCGTTTAAATATATATCCTATTTACTACATACTCATACTTACCATTAAAGCAAAATACTTTTCATTGTATTTCAATATTTTACCGCATGAATGCGAATTTAATTAAAATACCACACTCATAAATAATTTAAAGTAACTATTTTATGTCAATTAATTTCTGCTATTCACTTGAATAGCAGTGGTGGAAAAATAAACTAATTAATTTAATTAACTACGCAGTTCAATAAAATGTACAGAGTACTGCATTCAACTCACTTATGACAAAAATAACGTTATTAATTAAACTCACTTTAACAATTATTCATATTTAACAGATAATTTATACGAAAAATTGTATATTTATTCATTAGTTTAAATCTAATAAGCGTTAGGTTTAAGTTTAGCTAAGTAACTATGAAATATATTAATCTTAAAACTTTAAATCGTTATTGATCCTGGTGGATGGTAATTTCAAATGAAAAATTGTAAAAGAAATCTAATAACCATACCACTTGACATTATTCGTCGACCTCATTTTCTTTCTTTCTTATTTGAAATATAATGAACTCGTGCGACTAAACAAATCGTTTAACTTTGGAATCAATACAATCAGCCCTTGAGTTAGGTATCTAGAACGTAACAAAGAAACAAACATACACAGATTGACAATCACATAACCCCCTGCGTCACGTCATCGGTTAAAAAGACAAAATACCTTTGATCCATAAACAATAATTATCCTGAAGAATACCCATTCTATTTGTGTGACAAATTGTCCACTCGAAATAACTACCGGATATAGTAAAAAGTTACTCCATAATCTGATCATAAACTGATCAATTAATAGTCTTTACTTCGTATTTTCTTTTCCCATTCCCCTCCAACTAGTAGGGAAAGACTGTGCTGGGAGTGGGTACGACAATAGACCAACGGGCGGTGATCGAACCACCACCCCTCGGTGATGAGTCCGACCGCTCTTACCGTTGAGCTATTGAGGCTTTTTTGGCTTCTATGTAGAAATCATTAAATCTCTGTGACCTGCAAATATTTTACGCATACTGCTATTATTTTTTTTTTTTCCTGCCAGTCAGTACGGAACCGCTTTGCATTTCTTCGTACTGACTTTCTATTTATCTATTTATCATTCCTCGCTTTCCTTTTTTTCTGCCCGTTCTCTATACTGTTATATAATATACGCATACTGCTATAGAGGAAAGCGAGCATGTACAATATATGCTAAGTAATATTTCTTAGCAAGCTGGTGACGTTATCAAATAAGCGATAGCGCTCCGCCTCGGTTGTACGGCGTAAAATATTTGCTACGTATATTGTAGTATTGCACAACATATTTCCGAGTAACTTAGTGCATGTTCTCGCAAAATATGTTTGTATAAATATGCAACTTTAGTGTACCGTAGTCTTAACATCGCGTTTGTGTAGCTAGAAATTTATGAAACAGCTGAAATTAAGGAAAGTATACGCAACACAACACTTCATATAGTAGCTGGTATGCCTTTAGGTAATAGTTAAAATTAAGTGAAACACAATACTATAATTAATATAGTTGTACCGTCAGAATATTTTGTAAAACTCATTGATATAGAGTGAATATTAATTTGATTAAAAATCCGTTTCCGTTAAAATTGTCACTCCCATCTAAAATTACTACCTATAGCACGATTCTTAATTCCAGTCAGTAAAATGACAAATGCAACTGTCACTGAAATGTCATTTTACTGACTGGACTAATGTAATCTTACTTATGATTATTAATTCCAGTCAGTAACATGACATTTCAGTGATAATTGCACTTGTCATTTTAGTGACTGGAATTAAAAATCGTACTATACTCGTACTCAAAGAATGTTACTCTCACAACTGTGATCTGAATGTTGTTGAAGGATTTCTTTATTGAGATATTTATTGTGATGAAATATCTCAATAAAGAAATCCTTCAACAACGCACCCTGATCCGACAGAAAATATTTAAGCTAATAATTTCACGCTTGGATTCTCAGGTTTTTCAAGGATAATAGAAAAATAAATCAATGAGTCACTATTTATAATGAACTTACGCAATGTATCGTCTGCTTGTATTCAATTAAACAAAATAAATTGGAGTGGAGACCACGGATCAGCAATCGCAGAGTATACTTATAATGAAAATTAAATTCCTTATTAATAAAATAGAAAATTAAAATACAATACAATGTATAAGTAATTCAATTCAATTTTTAATTTTAGGGCTTGCTGAATTTATAAATTAATATGTGAGTAAATTCATGCAAACAAAGTTTGATTAATATTTTTTTTATTTATTGGAGAAACTTCCTCCAGCTACCATATAAAAGGAAAGTTAGAAACTTCAGCTTTGCCTTTCACAATATTTCTTCCTTTAAATTTACGCGAGACACTAGTGAGAATATAATATCTTGTAGAACAGATTCAAGGAGTCACCTCGAAAATACATAATAGAGCGGGAACAAAACATCATACTACTTTTTTTAAGAAGTTAATGACTTTTTCAATACAACCATTAAATTAATGATTTTAAACTTATTTCGTGGTTGTTCATTATGAATATTACTTAAACGGCAAACCAAGAGGGCACCGAAACGCATAATAACAAAAGCGAAGTCGTGAGTGTGGTTTGCCTAAACAGCCAAAAACGCAAGGTTGTTGAAAAAAGAAAAAGAACAAGAAATAGGGTAGATCGATTCTGCCCCTAACAGCTGATTTCACTTCGCATCTCGCAACTTCAGACCCGTCGTGACCACGATCCATGCAACTGGGTCGAAATATCGACATTAAAAATCTCATCGTTTTGTCGTGGTATGTACCCGTTTAAATAATATTCATAACAACCATTAAATACCTACCCCTTTTAGCTATATCTACAATCATATATTGTATGATAATGGAAAACTAGTGAGAATATATCTTGTAGAACAGAAAAAAGATTTTAATTTGGCAGACAAAACAATGGCAACAAACATCAATCAAATCAAACAAGCATAAATACAATAGAAACAAATTCAAGGATTCACCTCAAAAATACGAGTAAGAGTTCAAATCTTTTTCACGCCTCTGGGTCAGAAAGTCCGTCACTATTTAAAGCGGGAATAAAACACCATAATTATTATATTCCTTAAGTTTGCTCTTGACTACAATCTCACCTGATGGTAAGTAATGATTCAATCTAAGATGGAAGTGGATTATTCTTAGGAATAAGATGAAAATCCACACCTCTGTTTGTTGAAGGAGATAAGGTTTAAAAGGTACCCCAACTACGACTAGTTGTATTGTACGATTATTATAAAGTTTTCTGTATTTTTAGAAAAAAAACAGGACGATTAGATGTGTGATATCCTTTACTCCGCTATATTAAATTATACTGTCTTAGTCTCAGTAGTGTATAAATTGGGGAATTTATTGTTAAGGCACTATCTAGTTTACGAGGGTTGAATTGGTCATCTTTTGATGTAAACATTGTTAAATTGTGTACTACAAATGTTTGGTGAGGATATTCTGGTAAATTGTTTATCTTTGACCGCTTAGTTTGAAATCTTAAGCGAATCAACTCAGCAATATTCCAAATATAGATCGATAATACAGTCTGTTTGTGTTTAAAGCAAAGATAATAATTTAGTTAACTTGGGTTAGTTTAGGGTTGACTGGAAAATATAATTGGTTTATATGTGAGTTTACAAAGGAGGAGTTTCTTAACCAAGTTCAGAGAAGGAAGTTTCATATCAAAATTTCCTATTTGCTTTTCGTATTCTTAACTTATTTTTTTTCCTAAAGCTGTATTCAGATATTGAATAAATTTTGAAATTACTAGCGGACGCCTGCGACTTCGTCCGCGTGGAATTTATTTTTTCACAAATACCTCGGGAACCATAGATTTTTCCGGGATAAAAAGTAGCCTGTGTTAATCCAGGCTATAACATATCTCATTACCAAATTTTAGCTAATTCGGTTAAGCAGTCAAGGCGTGAAAGAGTAACAAACATTCACATCATTAAAATCATCAGTTTTCGCAAATCTCGGGAAACCACAGATTTTGTCGGGATAAAGATTATTATGCCTATGTATTAATCCAGAGAAAAATTCATTTCCATTCCAACTTTTAGCCAAATCACTTCAGTAGTAGCGACGTTAGAGAGTACCAAACATCCAAACATCCATACAAACTTTCGCGTTTAGAATATTAGTAGGATTTGACAAAAGAGATAATATTGGCTCACACGTGACTTTTTGTCAAATTGTTTTAAAATTATTTCAGTATTTGAATACCCCTTCAGTAAAAAAATAATCGATCATCGTTGTGTTCTATGGTCCTTGTAAAGTTATGCTTCTATCCAACATTTGCACAACAAAGTGCTTCTATATGACTATTTTCATAAGGCATTCCACACAGCCGCAGCAGCAGTGAAGCGAACTTTACTACCATCCCATTGGTTTAACTACTAGTTGTTACTTCATATACAGGGTGTCCCTTAAATATTACGACATACTCAACAAGGTGATAGCTGACATCAAGGCCTAACGCAATATATGTTAGCCGAAATTTTACTGTACTGTGAATCGTCGAGGAGTTCCCTTAACTGGCCTTCGTCTTCATCACCAGACCCCATACAGTCACAACCCATCTAGGTGGAAAGTTCTCATCAATACAAATTAATCAAGCCCAAACAAAAGATAAATGCTGCTGCTGTAAATGGTTGACGTGTTCTATTATCTGTGTTTCGGGCTCCATCATCAAACCAACTTTAAACCTTCATAAAATTGTAGTGGTTTAAAATACCTAATGAAAAAACCAACAAACGCACCAGCCGTCTCTACGATTTTCGAAAGTTCCCTTCGATTACTCCAGGATGCCATCATCAGATCCTGACATGAAAAAATTGGGACCACCCTGGAAGTATACCCTGTGATAGTGTGAACTGTGATAGTGTGATGAGATTATTGATTATTTATTATTATTATTAGTCTATTATGATATCGATTTACGTAATTGTTGTTAGTGCTAAATCTTAAAATACAAATATGAAAAAAATTTTGTACATGTGGATATCAAGGAGACGCGTGACGTTTTTTTTTATGGGTTTCACCGGCCTCACCGCGCTGCTTGTATAGACTCATTCTGTATCATTCTTTATTCTGTACCAACAAACCTAAACAAGCATAAAATATTCTCCGACTCTGATAGACTGAACCGACGGAACCGACAAGCTTGACTCCGCCACACACTGTTGAATCCGTTTGTCTGTCACATGGTTATTGAATCCAGACGCACATACCGGATCTTGCGGTGAACCGCTACGAATACAAATTCCGCATCGCCGCCTCCGCAAGTCACGTGAAAATACCTTAAAATTTATGTTAGTATAGCAAACTTAGCATTTTATGCCTATTTTAACAACTTACTACAAGGTCAGACCTCCCTCTTTAAAGGAGAGGGGATGTGGTGACCCACCACGCTGCTCCGATTCGCGTTGGCCGGCTTAGGGAGATAATGCTAAATTCATTAACGACCACTATCAGATGTTAATGATAATGACCGGGACCGACGGCTTAACATTCTCTTCGAGGCACAGGATTAAACACTACCAATTTCCCAATTCTGGTCTGAGAATTTGAATTGACATTTTCTTATACCTCATTTACACTCTCGCGCGAGCGGCGAGGCGAGCTGCGAGGCAAAGTACGGGGCCCGTGTCCGACGTGTGGGTCTTCTCCGGCCCGTGAGAACTGGGCGGGGGTACGAGCCTCGAGGCAATGCCTCTTTGCCCGGGAGTGTCGCAGGAGATCTTGCACCCCCGGTATTCTCTTCCAACCCCTCTCGGGGTTGAGGCCTTTTTATTGGCCTAAGGGTTTGCTGTTGCATCAACTGCGATTTCTCGATAGGTTGCGATTGGTAATGTGCCATAGCAGGGCAGCCATCCCTGCTTGGATGGCTTGATGTGTGAAAGTAGTGCGCTCGTAGTTTGTCTCGTTCCTCGTCTCCCCACTCGAGGCGCTCGCGTTCCAAGCGGTTTTTTAGGCCCAAGTCAAAGGACATCGCCTAATATTTCTATGTCCTATGTCCATGATTGCTGACACAAAGACGCAAAACGCATCGCGAGAGTTTGAACATGAAAGTTATTTTTGCGAGATGCGAGGTGAGGACGCGTTGAGGTGCGAGACGATGTAGCGAGAGTCTAACTGAGCTATTAGAAGAAATAAAAACTCAGATTCTCGTAACATCCAACGCAGGATTCGAACTCAGGACCTCGTTTATCCAAAACCACTAGATTAGCGAAGCAGTCAGCAAAGTACTGAGGGCCTAGTGGCAGTTTGATACTGTTACTATCGCGTTAATGTAAACGCAAATTTCTAAGGAATTGAAACAGCGCCATTGCACGACTGTTTCAATTCCGTAAAAATTTGTGTTTACATCAACGCGATAGTAACAGTATGACAATATTGAAAACTCCCACTAGGCACACTGAACACCAAATAAGGGAAATATGAAACGTTAATAAAATTCGGAAAAAATATCATATCATATTAGAAAATCTCATAGCACGTTAACTCCAATAACTTTTATTAAATTCGGATTGCAATCGCGAATAGTGACAAACTACTTGGGATAAAACTTTGGTCTCCGAATATTTCATTTATTTATATCACGCAAGCTCCATATATTGGATGGATGCTGAAAAGATACAGGGTGATGTAGAACTTTGCCAAGTGGGACACGGGATATGCCAAGAATGGAGGACAATGATATTTTGACGGTGCTTCAATTTTGAGCGACAATAGAAAGTATTTGACAATTTTTCTTGGTGCGTAAACTCCCTGCAAGGATTCAATTTGTGATTTTCGTTGGTTCGTACTGCGAAGATATGGAATGCCCTTCCAGCTTCCGTTTTCCCGACCACCTATAACATGGGTATCTTCAAGTCAAGAGTGAGACTAGGCAAGTGCTTTCCACCATTAGGCTGCATCATCGCTTAATGTCAAGCACAGAGGCGTCCCAAAAACGTCCTTTACGATCCAGACGATGACATGACGACCAACAATGCTTCCCGGGTAACACAATCACAAGCAGCACAGCGTCTTCGCCGGCGAAGATGAGGTCCCCGATATCTATCGTCACCCGGACGTGGGTTTCTAACTCACGATCTCGGGGTCGTCCGGACTTATTCACTCAGATCACGGTTACATCCTCCCGAATGCGATCAGGCGATGCTTCTGCGCTCGCCCAAACCCCCCGGTGACGCCGTAGTGGTCTCACATGGAGCCATCGGCACTTACTCAACACGAAAAAAAAAATTAATGTCAAGCATGATTGCTGCCAAGCGCTCGCCTATATAATTAAAAAAAAAGTCATTAAATATCATCAATCATAGATAGATACGTTGATGTCAGTTGTAGAACCTCAATAGCTCAACGGTACAGTGGTCGGACCCATCATCGAGGTGTGGGGGTTCGATCCTCGCCCCGTTAGACTATTGTCGTACCCACTCCTAATACAGTCTTTTCGGACTAGTTGGGAGGGGAATGGGAATATTGGTCATATTTAAAACTAGCGGAATTCAGTTTTTCACAATTACCACGGGAACCAAGGATTTTTCCGGGATGATTATGTGAAATCTATTTCCATTCCAAATTTCAGCAAAATCGCTTCAGTAGCCGCAGCGTAAAGCAGAAACAAACATACACACACACACACACAAACAATCGCCTTTATAATATTAGTGTGATTGGCCGATGACAATGACCTATGACAAAGATATTTGACATTCAAGTTATAAATTCATAAACCGTCTCAACTGCCCCTGACTTCATAGAAGCTGAAGGTCGTGTAAAAATAAAACAAAGCTCACTTAGCTGACAAACAAACAGCATACAGCGTGTCTATTGTGGGGAACAAAAACAGACATAGAACAAAAACGAGCCTCAGAAGTGAGATTTTTTTGTAAAAAAAAAAATTACAACCTTCTTCCTTGTTGACATAGCATTGTATGCAAACTTTTATGCTATGTCTTCGTAAGAGTCTTCGTTTTCTGAATCTTGAGTAAGTTATCTTAGTTATGTTAGGGAAACTTCCCCAATAAAGAAATATCTTTGAGTCTAAATATTATTTTATTATTATTTATTTATTACTAGCGGACGCCCGCGACTTCGTCCGAGTGGAATTCAGTTTTTCACAAATCCCGTGGGAACCATGGATTCTTCAAAAGTAGCCTATAAGTTAATCCAGAGTAAAATCTATTTCCATTCCAAATTTCAGTCAAATCGCTTCAGTAGCCGCAGCGTAAAAGAGGAACAAACATACTTGCACACTTACACACAAACTTTCGGCTTTATTAGTGTGATGTGATTTACAGCTACATACAGCTGAAGATGTTATATGTATGATAATAAAACTTAAAATTCCTAAGAGCTGAAGCTTCCAAGCTTCAAACCAATAATTAAATTCTTCCTTCTGATCAAAAAACATTCAAATGCTTAAAGTATATTAAAGAGTGCACAGAAATTTAGAGTTAGAAGAAACAATAACTTATTTCGTGTGTAGGTCATAGTCGTTTTTCAAAAACTATTATTTTAGTCACAAAGTAGATACAGCAGAACAAAAGTTTTCAATTATTTACCAAACGAGAACCACATGGCTGCATTATTTGTGGAACACATATTAAAAATGCGGTTCTATTGTTAGTAGAATTTAAATTACGGAAAACTCTTAAAAAGTCCGCTCTCCCACACAAAAATAGTGCGAAACTGTTTTGTGCACATTGTGTCTTAAAAATTAAAAGTAGGTACACATTCGATGCAAAAGCACGCCTTATAAAGCGAGCAAAATATTATTTATATCCAGATTTGGAATATGAAATTGCAACAAAAGAGCACAAATGTGCAAAAAACTGTTGCCGTATAATTAAAGAGAATATTAGCAAGCCGAATATTCGCCGGTAACTAGTTTGGAACTTGCTCGTAATCTTGGGAAATGCTTTGGTGCTTTTTTGTTCACAGATTTTAGTTACTCCACAACTTCGTCTAGTTGTTTTTTGTCCCCACGGTGCTTGCTTTAACATAGACTCCAAACAGAATAACAAAAAATCAAAACATTAATCTAGTGTAATACTCAAATTAAAAAGGGAAAAGTGCGTGTTGCCAGTGATGACATATGGTTTCGAGACTTGGTCGCCAACTATCGGCCTCATAAGAATACTCAGAGTCACACAGTGCGGGCGATAGAACGAGCTATGCTCGGAGTATCTCAGCGTGATCGAATCAGAAATGAGGAGATCAGCAGAAGAACCAAAGTCACCGACATAGCTCAACGAGTCGCGAAGCTGAAGTGGCAATGGGCGGGGCACATAGTTCGAAGAGCCGATGGACGTTGGGGTCCCAAGGTGCTGGAATGGCGACCCCGCACTACAAAGCGCAGTGTTGAATCTTTACAAATAGTCAACTGACGTGTCAAAAGTGTTTGTAAACTGAGCCTACTTGAAATAAATGATTTTTGATTTTGATTTTTTTGATTTTATTGGTAGATCCCCCACCAGGTGGACTGACGACATCAGTCGCAGGCATTCGCAGGCATTCGCTGGATGCATGTGCTGATGACGGCTCAGTATCGTGACGTTTGGAAGTCCCTGCAAAAGGCCTATGTCCTGCAGTGGACGTCCATCGGCTGACATGATGATGATGATGAATAGGGAAAATGTAACAACAACCGATAAATCAATTTATGGGAACGTCCATTTTATTAGGTAGTTTAGTAGTTCACCAGGTCAGTTGTTAAGTATTTTATAAAACAAAATCAAGTTTTTTACAACAGTAATAATAACTGTAAAACAGCTGAATTTATTTAGATTATATACAGATAGTGCAACCTGAAGTAACAAAGTTTTTATAATGCTCTTTTCGACTTGATATTTCCTCTTCTGCTTCGTACAGCTAGCTTAAATTAATTGTAATGTGAATCTTGAAGTAAAATTAAACATTTTTTCCAACATATTTACACAATTGTTCATGTGATTTAAGTCACGGTATTGTGTTAGTTAAATACATATTTATGCATTCAAAGAAGAAGAACTTGAGGGCATTATGTAAATACTAAATATTAAGATTGGATTAGATAGGAAATGCCTTATGTTTCGCCTTGGTACTTTTCTTTGAGCAATTTTCAAAGCATTACAACAAATTAAATTATTTCTTAGACTGTTGCGTATTTATTACAAAACGTAACACGCTCGCTGCGAATGTTACACTTTGTAATGCCAGGGAGTAGGTATTCACCTTTATACTGCGAAATTCGTGTAGGGGAAGTTAAAGGCAAAATGTAGTGGTATTTTTTTTTTTATTCTTTACAAGTAAGCCCTTGACTACAATCTCACCTGGTGGCAAGTGATGATGCAATCTAAGATGGAAGCGGGCTAACTTGTTAGGATGAGGATGAAAATCCACACACCTCTCGGTTTCTACACGACATCGTATCGGAACGCTAAATCGCTTGGCGGTACGTCTTTGCCGGTAGGGTGGTAACTAGCCACGGCCAAAGCCTCCCACCAGCCAATTAAAACAAAGAAGATGGCAACTGGTATGTTTGGGTGTAATTATATCGTAGCGAAACAAGCAGTCAACATGGGGAATAAACAAGCAAAGAGTCGCTCGTTATTCAGTATTCATTAGATTTCAGACACGTTCGCTGCGAATGTTACATTACACTTTAAAGCTACCTTTAAGTTCGCGGGGGCGAAGTTGAAGGCAAAATCTTGTGATAAACAAACAAAATTATGTCCGTACATTACGATGAGGGCAACTGTCAAAATAACATAATAGAATAGAATTGGGTTGCGTACAGCTCTTAACGGACGTGATCCAATCAAGTTAACGCTTCGGTGCTTGTAATAAAATAAGCTCGCAGTGGCGTAAAGAACTGAGGCGAGGCATGTCTGCGCTGAGTAAGACGTCAATTACGTGTACCAGGACTTGTACGAGTTAGGTGGAATGCGGTACGAAGTTGAAGTTAAAAATGTTGACAGACAACAATTTATTTTAATGGTAACACGCTGATGGTCCTCAGACCAATTATAAGGGACCTTACTTGCTAGACATTACCCCTCTTACAAAGTACAAGGTCAACGATCTAACGCGTTTATAAAACTGTTTATATAGAATCGATGTTTCATTGTTGTATTTTTACTTTACTAAAAGATTAAATTACGTTTCATTTGTAAGTATTTTCATTTGTAAGTATTTGTAAAGTATATAGAATTTCCAATAAAAACAACATATAAAAAAAAATCGATTCTTCTGACAAAGAATCTGAACGGGGAAACAATTCTGTCATACATGATTTTTCAAATAACGCAGCGCACGCAGGAAAAAAAACCCGATTTTTAAACATGTTTCATTGGTTCGCCGCTCCTATTGATTTTAGCGTGATAATATAGCCTATATCCTTCTTCGATAAACGATGTACCTAACACTGAAAGCATTTTTAAGCCAGACCATAAGTTTCTGAGATTAGCGCGTTCAAGCAAACAAACAAACTCTTCAGCTTTTTGATAATAGTATAGATAAAAGTAGAATAATCAAGTTCCTTTTAAATATTTAAATAAGTAAATTGCCGGGTAGTTGCGGGGTAGACCATGACCGGGGATAGGCATTCGCTTTTAATTAAATTTTTTATATTAATTTGACGATCCTACTAGGATCTCGTGCTTATAATAAGCATCCTCCTATCCTTATTATAAGCGCGAAAGTTTGTATGGATATTTGTTAATCTTTAACGCCCAGCTACTGAACCGATTTGTCTGAAATTTTGGATGGAAATAGATTTTACTCTGAATTAACACATAGGCTACTTTCATCCCGGAAAACACCATGCTTCCCGAGGGACTTGTGAAAAACTAAATTGCACACGAACGAAGTCGCGGGCATCTGACATTATAAAGGCGTTGAATCATTAAAAAACACAACCCCGTCAATAGAATGCACAATATAATTGAATCGAGTCATATACAGGCCCTTTTAACGGACGTGATCCAATCAAGTTAACGCATGGCCGCTTATAATAAAATGAGCTAATGTTATCTTTTAGACGCAGACGCGTCTGCGAACTGAAGTGGGTCACGTTTGCGCGTGGGATGCGACATAAATGATTGTGTGAGACACTTGGGGGATGACACTTTAGTTGTTTTAACGTGTCAGCAACTCCTTGTTGCTAAGTGACTTTTACCATAATGACAACGCTAATAGATGGCCAGATGTAATATAACTCACTAGCGTACGCCCGCGACTTCGTCCGCGTGGAATTTTGTTGTTCACAAATCCCTCGGGAACCATAGATTTATCCGGGATAAAAAGTAGTCTTTGTGTTAATCCAGGCTCGCTATTATCTTAATACCAAATTTCAGCTTATTCGGTTCAGTAGTTGAGGCGTGAAAGAGTAACAAACATTCATATCATCAAAATCATCAGTTTTTCATATCAACAAACATCCAAACATCCATACAAACTTTCGCGTTTATAATATTAGTAGGATTTTGGGAAGGCTGAAGTTTTGACGAGATGGCAATAGCCCAGTGGTTATGACCTCTGCCTCCGATTCCGAAGGGTGTGGGTTCGATTCCGGTCTGGGGCATGCACATCCAACTTTTCAGTTGTGTGCATTTTAAGAAATTAATTGTTACACGTTTCAAACGGTGAACGAAAAACATCGTGAGGAAACCTGCATACCAGAGAATTTTCTTAATTGTCTGCGTGTGTGAAGTCTGCCAATCCGCATTGGGCCAGCGTGGTGGCCTATTGGCCTAACTCCTCTCACTCTTAAATATTATAGTTAAAAGATTCACGCCGAACGGTTAAGACGTTGGACTTGAAGGTGAAGAGAGTTTCAATGCAAAAAAAACGTTAAAATACATTTCCATGTAGTACATTATACTTATATACGTATATGTTAAAACGGCGTACATGAATAAAATATGTCTTGTTAATCCATCTTGTTCAAAAGCATTCTATTTTAACTTCCACGTCGAAACTCTAGCACATAAACACGCTCAACTTTTGACCAAAACTAGGTACCTACTGTGTAATACAAACATTCACTAACTAATATGTTCCGTTAATAGACTGAATTCTCTATAAATTAATTGCCCATACGCCGCAGGCTTTGCAACCCTTAGTCTAAAACAAACCCCTTTGTAAATCAATCTTTGGTATGAATGTGCTAGTAATGTGCAAAATATTTTCCTTTAAATATGTTTTATTTATTTATTAAACATGTTTTATTTATTTTTATACTAGCGGACGCCCGCAACTTCGTCTGCGTGGAAATCAATGTAAGCTTTCAAGCCCTATTTCACCACTATAGGGGTTGAATTTAAAATTTTTTGAATTACATTATATTTCGTATTTTTTTATGATTTATGAACAATTTTTTTTAAATTGTGACTCTAAAAATGAAGGACTTTCTATACAAACTTTCAATACCTATTTTACCCCCTTCTCATTTTATTTTCGCAATAAAAAGTATCTTATAACCTTCTCCGTATTATGGTCTTAAACCGTGCCAAGTTTCATTTGAATTAATTCAGTAGTTTCAGCGTGATGCCCGAATAACAAATAAATGCTTCAGTATAAATTATATAATGCCACCGAAGAAAAAAATTCAAAATATCTTCTATGTACAGAATGTACAAAATGTACAGAACTCGTATTATAAGTATAGATTCTAGATGGCGCTGGCGTCAGTTATGCCACGCTAACGTTTTTTGTTACAAATGGTAGAAGTGAAATCTCAAATTGCTAATAAATATATAGAATTCGATCAGTTTTATTATAAGTATAGATATAGATAGATATAGATTAAAATTGTGAAATAAAACCTTTCCATCACAAACAAAACGTTAGCGTATATGGGTAGAGTTTGGCTAATGAAAGTAGAGATTGAAATCGCCCGGCAAATTCAAAAAAATATCTACTAATCTGAAAAAAATACATTACAACCATATTGAAAAAAAATTAAATTGCAATCATCAAATTTGAGTTAGTTAAATATTTGAACTATTGTTTTGGGAACGGCTTCCATTTTGTTTAAAATTTGCCGATCGATTTCAGTCTCTACTTTCATTAGCCAAACTTTACCTGTCATCAAAACCTGCGCTTTCAATATTTGGATCATCATAGCTGACACGAACAATGTTCCGTGTAACACGGCCATCAGCTGGTGTTACGAACGGGCCGATAGCGCATATTGAATTACAAATTATGTCAACGCAGCTGTGATTTTAAAAGCTGACGTGATTTTGGTTTGGAGTATAAATTTTAGATCACCCTATCTTGATTACTTTATTCACTAACAATATTGTAAATATTTACAATAATAACGTACGACAGTCTAAAAGTATTTTTTTATTCTTGTACTTTTTCTGATTAC
This sequence comes from Bicyclus anynana, assembly GCF_947172395.1. Classification (NCBI taxonomy): domain Eukaryota; kingdom Metazoa; phylum Arthropoda; class Insecta; order Lepidoptera; family Nymphalidae; genus Bicyclus; species Bicyclus anynana. The sequence goes on from NC_069084.1 coordinate 5,631,876, forward strand.
CCTGAGAATTTTTACGTAGTCCTGACAGTATAATGGTAGAATCTTTACAAATAGTCAACTGACGTTTCAAAAGTGCTTGTAAACTGAGCCTACTTGAAATAAATGAATTTTGAAAATAATAACTTATAGCATAACTTTATAACAAACAGTCGAAAAGAGCGTAAATGTATAATGCAAAATTTAGAAAGTTCACAATTGCTTTCAAAAAAATACAAAATTACGACTTAAAATTTATATACAATTCTCATCATCATTCACTCATGTATCTTTTTTTTCTGCATACTCTTCAACCATCATTCACTCTTCAAGGATGCGATACATGAATTATTTAATCCCTCTATAATGACCACATCATTATCAAGCAACAAGGAAACCGTCCATCCATTATCTCACACTGTTAAACAAGTTACTGTTGAATAGAACGATTGTTATCCCGATTTGAGTTATGGTGAACGTCGGATGATACATAAGAAAGGAAGTAGGTCGTGTCCAGAAAAAAAAATACACAAGGAAAATGGAGAAGTATTTGTAATCAGCGGAGCGGCACGTAAACAGAACCGTTTATCCATCACAGAATCACGGAGATTAGTATACGGACGGTAATAAAAAGTTTGTTTGGCTTATAATTTTCGCAGGCGTCTTCCTCAAATAAAATATAGGTTATGGCCAAGTCGGTTGCGCTGATAAATAATAATCCATGGAACTGTGTCGAACTGTTAGGCCGCGTTTTTACTATGTCGTTACGATTAATTTATCTTTAGACGATTGTCGTCTCTACATGTCCTTATTTTAATGACTGTTTTTCTTCATTGTTTTTAAGCGTATTTGTTTCATAGCCCTGATTTTTTCTCATCCATGTCGCGGAGAAAAAGTAAAGTGAAAGGTGATCGGCATAGTTGTCAGTCAATAATATGGCGGCGCAAAAGCCCGCATCAGCTGATTGTGTCGCATTTATACGTATCCTCTCACTACATCTTGAAAATAATCCGCGGTATAAAGTTTTACTTGCATCGTAATTTAATAAAACAATGTTTTTTTTTATAGCTGAAAGACTACCGAATGTACTTGATTTAAATAGATCGTGATAGGTAGTCACAATAACGATAGTTTATGCGGTCATGATTGGCAATCAATTTTTATCGTTTTACAACATTTGTCATCCTAGCCATGCCCATTGGTCTAACAATATGTCTTCGCAGTTTAAAAAATCGTGGACGTCGACGACAGTTACTTAAATTCCTCCTATTTATCTGAACACCTCCGTAAATTTACAAGTCACAAGTTTGAACTGCACGACTATCTGTTGCGATTAAGTGAGAACGCGCTCTTAGAGAAAGGGGTTGTTTTTGTTAACAATATAGGTCAAGGGAATATCGTAAATAATGTGTGCACATTTCCATACGATACTAGTGGCGTGCCAATATGCTTGTATTTCATTTTGATCTACTAAAATATTATGTTTGGTTTTATCGCTCTGGGAAATATTCTATGGACATGTTTGTAAATGTACGAGATTAAAATGATTTTTTTGGAATAGGTAGAAATATCTCAGATTCGATTTCGATAACAAAATACTTTACCTACTAATATAACTGAATACATATTTACTTTTCTATAACTCTATAATAAAAGATGTTTTAGAGAAGGATTCATCCATTTTGTACAATTTGTACATTCAGTGCCTGTACCATAGTTTTAGCAGACTCAGAAGTGGACTACAAAAATTAGAAAACTAATGTCGAACCTAGGTTATGATTCACAATATTTGTCAGGACAACTTAATTAAAAAATCAAACTGAACAGAAACAAAACTAAACAGAATTCTACTACTGACACTACTCGAGACAAAGAAAGATTCTCCGTGCGTAATTACTCCACAAGAAATGTTGGCGAAATAGATCATCACCTACCACCAACCGTACGTCGAGTGCCTTGTATCGCAAGTCTTTCCCGCCAACCGATCTCTACCCCTCTCTAACTCCCTACTGTTTAGGGGAACTAGTCGCGCCACCTGACGTCCTATTCGTCTCAGAATTCTATTTCCTATATTAGTTAAAAACCTTCTACACACCAATGTCAATACTAAAGTTGCTTGCAGTATAGTTAAACAACAATAGACCATTAAACCGTGTTAACATCTACGAACTAAACTACATTGACTTTAACACAGATGTTCATCTTAAAAGCACTTAACAGGCTTTTAAAACTCTACACACCGGCACTTCAAAGCAATTTGCGTTTACGATCACAAGGCCGTCCAGCCATCATACTTTTATTTGCACTGCTAATAAAATAACTCAGAACCCGTCCAAATTTATGACCCAATAAAGCTGTTACTCGTCACATAACCAATTTAATCTGTGGACCTTTGATAGCCACTCGATTCGCAGTAAAAGGGATTAAAGGAACCTCTTAGATGTATCCGCAATGTGATACATACATGATCATTTGGTATCAGCATCTTGTTGATATAAAACGAAAAATTTACGCGCGGTTTCCGTTCCCGTAGGAAAATGGAGATAATTTATAGCCTTCCTCGATAAATGGGCTATCTAACAGTGAAAGAATTTTTCAAATCGGACCAGTAGTTCCTGAGATTGGTGCGTTCAATCAAACAAACAAACTCTTCAGCTTTATATATTAGTACAGAAATACAGAGCTACCGTTTGTCCAGTGGTTAACCTATGTTAACTACATCACGAGGTAGTGAATTCAGTTTTTCTTTCTTCCAGTGTAAATTCTTATCCTGGAGTTGGGGAGTTTGTATTATTACGCCCTCTCGTCGAAAGCACGCTATACCGTCAGTTTCAGCTATTATTATTAACACGATATTTGCAAAATAAAAATGCCCGGCAAACCGCATTGGAGCAGTGTGGTGAGTCTAAGTTCCATATCCCCATATCTTCTCTCACTCGGCCCGACCGTAAAATTAGGCTGATAATGATGATTCCTCACTAATAAAAATAGAGTAAACAAGCAAACGGAGCCGTGATAGCCCAGTGGATATTACCTCTACCTCCAATTTCGGAGAGTGTGGGTTCGAATTCGGTCCGGGGCATGCACCATTGCACCTCCAACTTATCTTGTTGTGTGTAAGAAATTAAATATCACGTGTCTCAAACAGTGAAGGAAAAACATCGTGAGGAAACTTGCATAACAGAGAATTTAATTATCTGCCATTGCCATCTGCATTGGGCCAGCGTGGTGGACTATTGGAGACTCGAGCTCAGAGTCAAATATGGATTGATAATGATGATGATGAAGAAAATAAACTTTAATAATAAGGTTTAGGAGTTTTTTAATAAAATGGTATTTACTCAATGCTACCAAAAAAGAGGTACTTGATTAAAATAAGAACACATTGTAACATTCAATGTAGGTTTGTAAGAAAAATGGCAACAATATACGCAAAATGTGTTGATTTTAAATCAACCCGCCGACATTCCTCTTTTTAATTACAGTATTGACGTATTAACACAACGAAACGGTGACGTGACGTGTACCAATCCGGCGTAACGTTTTAATTTGCTCAAAATTGTTGTATTTTGTATTGAAATACGTTTTTTAACCGACTTCCAAAAAGGAGGAGGTTCTACGTTCGGCTGTATGTATGTTTTTTTTTTTTTTTTTTTTTTTTTTTTTATGTATGTCCAGCGATAATTCCGTCATTTGTGGACCGATTTTGAAAATTCTTTTTTTGTTTTGAAGGGTTTTATTCCAGGGTGGTCCCATTTTTTTTATGTCAGGATCTGATGATGGCATCTTGAAGAAATCGAGGGGAACTTTCGAAAATTGTAGGGACGGCTAGTACGTTTGTTAGTGTTTCCATAAGGTATTTTAAACCACTACATTTTTATGAAGGTCTGGAGTTGGTCTGATGATGGAGCCGAAACACAGACGATGGAACTCGTCAACGATTTACAGCAGGTACCTTTTGTTTGGGCTTGATTTATTTGTATTGATGAGAACTTTCCACCTAGATGGGTTGTGACTGTATTAAAGGTCTGATGATGAAGACGAATGACAGTTAAGAGAACTCCTCAACGGTTCACAGTAGCTATCATGTGTTTGGACTTGATAAAATTGTATTGATGAGAACTTTCCACCTAGATGGGTTGTGACTGTATTAGGGGTCTGGTGATGAAGACGAAGGATAGTTAAGGGAACTCCTCGACGGTTCACAGTAGCTACCTTGTGTTTTGACTTGATAAATATTACATTGATGAGAATGTGACTGCATAGGGGGTCTGTTGATGAAGACGGAGGACAGTCACCTTTCACGATTTTCTGAATATTCATATTACGTGTGGATAAAGGGGGAGTGAAATTTTGTATATGAGTTAAGGTAGTATTTTTAAAATTGGGATTGTAGGACTTAGATACTTATCATATGGTAATAACGTTTCAACTAATTGCTTATTAATTTTTGTTCACACTCAGTGGGTGTGCTAACACTAAAAATTAAAAAATAAAAATTTTAATAAAAAAATTCAACCGACTTCCAACTAAAAAGTTAACCTAAACTAAAAAGCAAAAAATAACATCTTACCTATGTGCTACCTTCTGATCAGTTTGAAGGCGGTGCCAATCCAGTGTCATGTTTTAATTAAAGCCGTTTCTGAAAGAACCACAGAAATTTTGTAATTTAAACGGCTTAAATTAAAACATCACTGGCTTGGCACCGCCTTCAAACTGATCAGAAGGTAGCACATAGGTAAGATGTTATTTTTTGCTTTTTAGTTTAGGTTAACTTTTTAGTTGGAAGTCGGTTGAATTTTTTTATATCTATATAATTAAAACGAGCAATTCTTGTATATATTATGTCGACGTATATTTTGAATTTTTTGACTCACTTTTTTCACGAAAATTAAGCTTTTTTGACTAAATTTTATAATAATATTGACATAATTTTTGGTTCTTGCACTGAACATAGATAGAGTATCATCTTTCAGAAACTGCGGAAAAACAAATATTTTTTCAAAATTACTACTTGCTTTGGCCCAGAGCCGAACTCGTAAACCACATAAGTTAATTACTGAGCATGCAGTGAATTACTGATATCATCATTATCAACCCATATTCGGCTCACTGCTGATCCCGAGTCTCCTTTTATAATAAGAGGGATTAGGCCACATAGTCCACGCTGGCCCAATGCGGATTGGCAGATAAAGAATTGAGAAAATTCTTAGGTATGTAGGACTGCAGGTTTCCTTACGATGTTTTTCCTTCACCGTTTGAGACACGTGATATTTAATTTCTTAAAATGCAAACTGAAAAGTTGGAGGTGCATACCCCGAACCGGATTCAAACCTATATCCTCCGGAATCGGAGGCAGAGGTCACATCCACCCACTGGGCTATCACGGCTCTCTGAACGGAATTACTGACATACGCCGCGTAAACATTGAGAATTATACATTCAATTAATTTTTGACTGTAGATTTTGGTTGAAATGTGCCTACTAACCGCAAATATGGTGGTGGACCGCGTGGTCACTCTTTCTTGTAAAAATCGGCACGTCCTCGCAATTAGCAAGCATAAACGACAAAGGTCAATTTGATTTTTTTACTCTGTGGTGTCCACAGCTAAAAAAATCTATTTTCCAAATCCAAAGCCTATTACATTACTAGCTGACGTCCGCGACTTCGTCCGCGTGAAATTCAGTTTTTTACAAATCCGGCGGATGAAAATTGGATGGATGGATTTTGCTGGGATGAAAAGTAGCCTATGAGTTAATCCAGAGTGAACTCTATTTCCATTCCAAACAGCCAAATCGATTCAGTAGCCGCTGCACAAACATACACACAAACTTTCGCATCTATATATTAGTGTGATGTGATGTGATGTGGACTGTGATGTGATAAGCCTTATAGCTAAGCTCTATAGTTTGAGACAATTCAGAAAATGTTGATGAATGTTGGTGGTTAATATTGTATATCTATGTCTATACTTATAATAAAACTGGTCAAATTCTATACATTTATCCGCAATTTGAGATTTTACTTATACCATTTGTAACAATAAACGTTACCGTGGCATAACGGGCGCCAGCGCCATCTAGAATCTATACTTATAATACGAATTCTGTACATTTTATACATCTGTACATTGAAAAATTTTGTTGCAGAGCATTATAAAATCGATGCTGAAGCCAAAAATATATTTTTTTTATTTTTTGTGTCTGTCTGTCTGAATGTCCGTGTATTATTGTTATTCGGGCATCACGCTGAAACTACTAAATGAATTCAATTAAACTTGGCACGGTTTACGACCATTATACGGAGAAGCTTATAGGATACTTTTTATAGCGAAAATAAAATAAAAAAGGGGTGAAAGAGGGGTTGAAACTTTGTATGGGAAATCCTTCCATAAATCATAAAAAAATATGAAATATAATGTGATTAATTTTTTTTAAATTAAACCTCTAAAGTGCTAAAATAGGGCTTGAAAGTTTACATTTATTTCCACGCGGACGAAGCCGCGAGCGTCCGCTAGTGTTATAAAATTCAGAGATAAAATTTGTGCTCTGTTGTGCACTTCCTAACGTCAGAATGTGAAGCCAACAAAAAAGATACTCGTAGTAGATACGTCTTCGAATTTTCCTTTGTTCTAACTTTAGTATTCGAAATATAATATTCCTTTAACGTTTGCTCTTAAGAAGAAATATTAGACCTCTTATACAGCCTGAAATATAATAACTTCTTATTTATTCAGTATTGGGTTTTATTATATTTATACTTTCCGGTTAGCTGTAATTATAATATGTATGTATATGGTAATACTTTGGTATGCAGGTTTCCTCACGATGTTTTCCTTCACCGATTGAGACACGTGATATTAAATTTCTTAAAATGCACACAACTGAAAAGTTGGAGGTGCATGCCCTGAACCGGATTCGAACCCACACCCTCCGGAATCGGAGGCAGAGGTCATATCCACTGGGCTATCACTGCTCTCATTATATTCATTTTCTGCGTGTGTGAAGTCTGTCAACCCGCATTGGGCCAGCGTGGTGGACTATTGGCCTAACCCCTCTCATTCTGAGAGGAGACTCGAGCTCAGCAGTGAGCCGAATATGGGTTGATGACGAATGTATATGGTATATATTATTAAAATCAGGGATAATTAAATGATAGAATAGTGGGTCCATGTCCTCTTGCCTAAATTGAAAGCAGGCCCAACGAGATTTTATACTTTTAGATGTGGCAATTTGGTATTAATTTCATTTCATCGCTTATTAAGCAACGAAAGTAATTCAAACATAATAATACCTAATTATTGTCATCAGTGTCGCATTGTATTTTCAGTTAGTGTACAAACTATATTATATACATAAATATATTATCTAAATAACCACAAAACTCTACATGTGTGCGTTCAAAACAATAGTTGAGTTTGGAACAGTAGTTGAGTTGGGG